>NW_027112528.1:190886-192814 GCF_000696795.3 Halyomorpha halys
CGCACCTCCAACTATTTTCTTCTCATAAATATTATCCACGGTCGACTATCTTCTCATCTATCAATGAACAATTTTTCCATACAATACTTATTTCTAATTTTCGTTTTTTTATTTTTCTAGACATGAGAACTAAACTAATATAGTGAGAACTAAAACAATATAGTGATTACAATGATAAATTTAGCATTAAAATATTATGACAAGAAAATCAATAATTTACCCAAAGAAAAACATTTAAAAACATTTTTATTAAAATTAAAATTATTTTAATTTAAAAAATGTTCGGAATTCCACTTTAGTAATAGTGAAAAAATATCAAAAATGCGTGGAAATACATAGATCAAGCAAACAAACTTTGCGGCTCTTGTAACATCAACGTCTAGAGAAGTGGGGGTAAGCTGCAACTTCCTCTGGCCTAGCAATAACAAATCTCGCGGCTTTAATCCTAAATCGTATTTTTCTCTTTACGATCATCCTATGCTACCAAAAATGAATCTGTTTGCGCAGATTTGTTTTATTTGCTTGTGGTCAAGTGCCTATAAGCTCACTTTTTTTGATTTACAAATAATAACAAAGATAAATTTTTTAAATCCCAAAATAATTAAAACAAAAAGTAATGAAACAATTTCAGTAACTTCTATGGGGTTCTAGATGATAAATCCGTTTACAGATGGGAAATTTATTATTCCGTATTCAAATGAGAAGAAAAGTAAATTTGCCCCGAAAGTGCTGCCATCTCTTGAAAAAAAATCTTACTAAAAATCGGTACATTTAGCCTTAAGACAGGCGTGGGGACTAAAAGCGGAGGTTCTGAGGGTTACATATAAAGGCGCAATAGTTCCGAAACTTGTTTATGCTCTACAAGGGATGCGACATCGACAACAAAACATCGATGTTTTAAAATATTGATATTCAATATTAAAGTATTGATATTCAAAACGTTCCCTAAAATTCATCGATGTTTTCGAACATCCATTTCAGTAACATAATTTAAAAACATTTTGAATTTGGTTCAATGGAGTTTAATATAAAAAAAATTAATAAGAATAATTTACAATAAAAATCTTTTATATTCAAATTAAATATACAAAAGAAAATTAATTACATATTTACACTAATTTGAATTCATGATGCAAATGCACTACTTAGGGACAACTGAACATGCTTATTTTTCTTTATTGTAAACAGTAATTATGGCAGCATATAGCAATTAAATGTCCCAACATTTATTAGTCACAGTTTGTAAAAACAGAAGTTTATTAACTTTTTCCCTCCTAAGTCAACTTCTTTTTTCACTTACTACCCCACCAGTTTGGGAAAAACCTCTTTCTGATGAGACGCATAGCGACATTACTGACAAATACTTCACTGCAAATTTAACCATAGAATTCTTATAATTATAATTATAAGAGAAAAATGTCAATGGATTGCCCGTGATCTTTTGGAAAAATATTTCCAAACGGTACTTTTAGGAGACATCTTAATTATTGAGAAAAAAATCAAGTACACAGAAAATTAAGTAGTCGCTCTCGTTTAAACTGTTTTTCAAACCTCACTTGTAGATAACTAGGCAAACATCACCTTCGATGTGGATTGCCTTAAAAAAAAACCCTCATGGAAGGTTCTGGAATGATAACATTTGTTGAAGAATCGCTCTGATTGGTACGCATCTTTGTCCCACTGTTGGAGTGAATGTAGGAAGTACTTCCTTCTCCCACCACATTGTTGATAGTAATCCGTTAATTTTTTTTTATTATTACTCATGAAATTGAAAAATTGAGCCATAGCTTAAACCAAATTATAACAGAGCTTTGCTTATACCGTTTGCTTCATACCCAGTATATTAACATCACCAGAATCTGTAGCCAGATACCAGCACTTGAACATGTTTTAATTATAATAATTATATATGTTAAATTATACCGTGT
>NW_027112528.1:195529-195845 GCF_000696795.3 Halyomorpha halys
ATCATCAACATATTTAAACATAATTTTGACATTTATTCCTGATTTTGAAAATACATCATTTATTAAATCATTCATGATTAATCCAGCCATTGATAATGACAAATATCTTCCCATTGGAACCCCAAATAACTGCCTATATAGTTCCCCATTATACTTAAATATCCCGTTTTCACAGCATAATTTTGTGCCCTCTAAAAACAAATTTTTATATTTGTGTCTAGTTTAATTTTCTCCCATTTTTCATCTATAATTTTATAAACCCGTTTTAGTGGTATATTTGTAAATAATGAAACAGCATCATAACTTAACATGATTT
>NW_027112528.1:196928-197480 GCF_000696795.3 Halyomorpha halys
AATTGAGACAAAAATGCAATTTAAAATAAAAAATATATTAATTTTAAAACAAGGCAGACCTGTGTGAGTGGGAGGTTATAAATGGTTTGTTGTATGGTGATGTATTTAATTGTTGATAATCTTATAGAGGAAAATTAAATATTAATGATTTTAAATTTTAAATAAATAGGTAACTAGACTTAAGCTTAGTAAGCTTATTAATAATAAATATGACTCTCTAATAATTGACTGTTGTTGGCTTTTAATATGTCGGAATATTGTTGTTTATATTCCATATCGATATTACTACAATGTACAATTTCGAAAAAAAATATGTAATTATCAAAATAAAATATTGATATTCCTATTTTAAAATCCCTATATAATATTTTAATCATTTTAAACATTATATCGATATTTCGTTATAATTATATCTGAACATTGTTCTTATATACCATAATGATATTACTATAATACCAAATATCGAAACAAATATGTATTTATCAAAATAGAATATCGATATTCCATTTTTAATTATTCTATACAATGTTCTAGTATTTTTAAACAAAATAT
>NW_027112528.1:204025-204343 GCF_000696795.3 Halyomorpha halys
CGTCCTCCATGTTTGCCTCTCTGAATAACACTGACATGTGGATGGTCCGCACTTTGTTTGCCGAGCATTTGTACGAGCCTCCGATCCATGGCGAGTGGCCAACATGTGGATCCACCTTAAAATATCGAAAAAATATGTAATTATGAAAATAAAATATCGATATTCTTATTTTAAAATCTCTGTACAATTTACTTGTCATTTTCAAGAAAATATAGATATTCGGTAATGTAATATTAGAATATTGTTGCTTATATTCCATATCGATATTAAAAGAATAGAAAATACCGAAATAAATATGTATTTATCAACATTAAATAT
>NW_027112529.1:0-470 GCF_000696795.3 Halyomorpha halys
AAAAAATAATAACTAATTTTCATTTGCAATAGTAATCAGTATATAAATACAAAATATTAAAGAATTTTATGGATAACTAAAAACCAAATTTGAACGGAAAATTCGGAACCGCCCGCCCGATCTTCCCCGATTGTTTTGATGAAATCACTTTCGCCTTCTCAGGCGATTTTTCAAAAATCACTAATATGCCAATATCTTCAACACGAGCTCACTAATTTATACCACACTTGCAGACGTATGTAGGGTGCTAAGTGAAAGTTGTGTGATGAAATATATTTTTCAGTTCTTCAGTTCTTCATCATGAAGGATCTACAGGATAGAAGTATATGATGGTCGACCTCTTGATCTTCACAAAAAATAGCTGTTTTTGTTTTATTTGAAAAGTTAGAATTTGTTAAATATGGAGAAAAATTTAATTAATATTCTAGAAAATAATATTTCCATCGATACAGCGGCAAAATTAATCTTCA
>NW_027112529.1:2865-4063 GCF_000696795.3 Halyomorpha halys
CTTGAGGGTTTTTAAAAGTAACTTTGAGAACAGGAAAGCAATAGTTAAACTAGGAAACTGTCTTAGTGGTTCAAACATACATAAAAACTGGTATATATATATATTTGTTTATAATTTTCTACCCGAACCAAAATTAGCTTTGGTGGTGAAGAGGTGAAATCCGTCTAGAGTAATACATTCTTCCTTTTATCTTTCGTTCTTTTGTTTTTGCGAACATCGCACGATTTAACACCAATCTTTGGCGACGGATCACGAATAAGGCCAAGGTGACGTACCACTGACGCGAGGTGAAAGGGCAGGTGAAAGCTTGGGGTCAAAGGTTGGGCTTTCTCCTAGTGCGGGACGGAACTCGCCGGGTCCTCCAACTAAAGGATATCCGGCACTGAGTGAAGGCGGTACTCCAGGATGTCGTGGAATAGGTATAATTATATATATTAGTAATAAAATAGAAAAACGAGCAGTAAAAATCCAAATTGTACAAAATCGTGCAGTAAAAACTAAAAATGTTTAAACAGCTAGGTCCTGTAATATTCAACTTTATATAATTTATAATATTGATACATAGAAAATTAGTAACCTAATATTAGTAATTATTTTACTTACATAACATGCACAAATAACTAAAGTACTCTGTTTAAAAAAATTATGTTATATATAAAATATGAAGGCACAAGAACCCGAGACTTAATTATTCACTCAAACCTCATAACTCCTCAAATCACGCAATTGGTAAATTCTGTAATAAAATCAGGAGCATACCCGGACATACTTAAAGTCTCAATTATATGACCAATTCATAAAAAAGGGAGTAAAAACCATTTAGACAATTACAGAACTCTCTCAATCCTATTGCCGGTAAATAAAATTATAGAAAAATATATAACCATGCATTTAAACATTTTTCTGGAAAAATAAAAAAAATATTAATAGAAATCAATATGGTTTCCAAAAAGATCCGAGCAACTATTACTTTATTTTAAAAATTTAAATAATGATAAAGTTGACGGTAACTGCAATCTAATTTGCACATTTCTTGACATATCTAAAGCGTTTCATACCATTATACATGAATATCCTCTTACAAGTATGAAAAGCATAGGATTCTCTAATTCAGTCTTGAGGGTTTTTAAAAGTAACTTTGAGAACAGGAAAGCAATAGTTAAACTAGGAAACTGTCTTAGTGGTTCAAACATACATA
>NW_027112530.1:0-1074 GCF_000696795.3 Halyomorpha halys
ATGTACTGATTACATAGATAATGAAAAATATATTATGTTTAAATTGGAAGAAGATAATAAACCAATAAAGTAGATTGTAGGAAGAAAATCCGGATTGCGGTCACTAAAGGCATCAAAATAGTAAAATAAAACTATTTATTGTTAACAACATTTCGCCCCCTTGTAGTGCTACGTCAGCCTCCGTTTCAATCTCCCCTAGCAAAACCCTGCAAAGTAGGGCGAAACGTTGTTTAACAAAAAATAATTTTATTTTACTATTTTGATGCCTTTAGTGACCGCTTACCCGGACTATCTTAATACAATATTATATTATAACTTTCTAATTTAATATATGTTTTAATTAATTGTTTGAGAGTGGTCAATTTTAATAATAACACAATTTCTATTGATCCACTTTACTCTCAACTAAGTTTATTATAATTCTCCAACTCCAAATACTCCCTCCAACTCCCTTTGGCCTTTATCAAGGGGACACCTCAATTATTGATTTGTTATAATTCATTAAAAACCGTATTGTACTTACATACCAATAGCCTGTGTCAAACAATAACAATATATAATTTTAGTGCATCGAGAACTATTTAAAAAAAAAAACTTTTACCACCAAAACACAATAACACTATTAACTGTAAAACCTACCTAAAGGTTTACTTCATACATCCTGTATTGTCTGTATTTTTTTTAAACGTATTATTAAAAGTTACATTTCGATTTAATATTATTAATTTTATTTGTTGATTTTAGCTTTCTACTTAGAGATACTGAAGCTCAGTTTTTATATTCTTTAATATTATTCAAAAGGGATTTGTTCGAGAATAAATAATTATTATTATTTTATATATAATCTTTTCACTTTCTTAAGACTGGTTATTTATTGTTTAAATAAAATCAATTGTATCGAAATTAAAATTTCAAAAGATTAACATTCTTTATTTTCTTAAAAGTCTAACGTTTTGGCCAATAAGGGCATCCTCATGGACAATCAATCATAAACGGCTTTAAAAATTAATGTATAATATTTTTAACAATTTTAGCAATTGACAATAGTATTAATAAAATAATATAACTTAAAAC
>NW_027112530.1:1323-1472 GCF_000696795.3 Halyomorpha halys
GGCTTTAAAAATTAATGTATAATATTTTTAACAATTTTAGCAATTGACAATAGTATTAATAAAATAATATAACTTAAAACCAATTTAAACTCACATAAATTATTTTAAAAAATTTTTGCTAGCTATTCTGGCTAGGCCACTTGTTTCAG
>NW_027112531.1:0-1173 GCF_000696795.3 Halyomorpha halys
TATATTACAGACAATATATTAAATTTTAAATTAACTAACTTAAAAATTGAAATATTGGTAATTCATCATTCATTATAAAAAAATTAAGATTTAAATATGATCTAGGTAATTATTTACTATTTAAAATAAAAGGGTTAGAAGTAAGGGTAAACAAATCTCGAGAAGATTTTTTTTTCTATCTACCCGTATCTGAACCAAATTTATGCTTAACTATTTTTTTTTTAAATATGAAATTATCAATAATAAATGATAACTTCACAATTTTTTAAATTGAAAATATCGTAAAATTACCTATTAGGGCCTCTCGCCCACTCGGGCGTTTGATGTTATTAATTTTTTTTTAAAGTGAATTGCTAAAATGGTCAAATTTGAAATTGTAATTTTTGATGTAATGGGTACATAAATGATAAATATAAAGCAGTCCCCCATGCCTTTAAAATACAAAAAGTTGATTCCCTTTTACATGTCTATAATATATACGAGGCACTGCATCCAAAAACCAATCAAGATCACTTATACATTTTAATATACACGAATAACATGGGATTTACGTTCTTTTTTCAAGGAAAAAAATCTTTGTACTTTGTGGTAATCTAATATAAAAATATTAATTAAACAAATAAGAAAAAAGACTTGGTCGGCTTAAGAATATTTTCTGGTTTTAACGATTTTGATCAAACTCGTTATTTATTACAAAGCGCAATTAAATGCCATTTTAGAACAGCTATGACTTTTCCTCAACTTGACAAGGCTTAGATACCGAATTTTTACAATAACATTCTTTGAACTACCTTTAAAACATTAAAACATTAAACAACAGTTTAATTGATATAATTTAGCAGGTCTCATTGATAGGAGGAAATTATCCTTGTATTGTGCCCACCCCAAAATGGAATATTTACTTTTTAGAGTTGTGTGGACTTATTATTGTGTGTTAATTATCTTTTTATTTATATTGCTTATTATTCCTGATTTAAATGGCATGGACCATGTTACTAACTGAATTATAAATAAGGTGCCAAAAATGGAAGGCAGAGTCAGAATAAGAAGATAGGTTTCAGGCGTAAAGCAGTAATTTGTGATCATATAATCTTATCAAATGATTAAAAAAAAATATATTTTATTTAAAACAAACCGAAGTTTTAAACAAACTATTTTTATTGTATTTTATTT
>NW_027112532.1:0-1114 GCF_000696795.3 Halyomorpha halys
TTTTTTTTTACTTAGATTAATTATTTTTCCAAGTTCTTGCAATTAGTTTTGAATTGTTTTTTATTTCTATAAAATATAAATATGAGGTAATATTTTTTTTCAAATATATTCATTACAAAATAAATATACTTATTAACAGGAGAAACAATATTAGATTATAAGTAATATAGCAAGAACAAATGACGGTAAACATTAAATACACGTACAAATATCTATATATCTCATATGAGAAATTGGAAAGAAGCACACACATATCCTAGAAGAACATTGCATTATTTGGTCTCTTTATCTGCTTTACATACATTCTTGTTGTTTGGTTATGTGGGGACTAAGGATTAAGGCTGACAATACGCCCCTCTATCCTATAACTATATATGTATAACTTAAGTATCGGCGAAAGCAATATATTAAAAAAGAGAAGAAGGAATAAGATCTGACACGCTTTAACTGCTGTAATATACTGGATTTATTTATTTTATTTTTTTCGGATCCCTCTAAAAAAACACATGAAATTAGTAGGTTGCATTACGTGTGGGGTTACATAATTCGTATTTGTTACTACCTTTTTTTACCATTGCTACTTAAAGATGAAAATTGATATACTTATCTGGTGTTCTAATATGTCTGTTCCTTTGGGGTGTCCTGGCTTTATTGGGTTCGGTACATCTCTTTATATACATTCGATCAGCTGATCCCCTCAGTCAGCTGGCATCAAAATAACAGCTGGCTCAGACCGTAACTACTTATATATGTATATACTTGGCAAATGAAAATTTGTCCGAACAACTATAAATCAATTTATTTTAGCAAATATCATGAAAACTACTACTCCTACGAAAATAAACGTTATAAACTACTTTATAGCTCATTAAACTAGCTTTAATTTCAGCACTAATAGAAATCTGTACGTCAAATGGTTTTTAAGATATATATTTTTCAAAATAAATTCACTAATTACTGATCTTGTACTACGTTCCATACAACATTTTTATAAAATGTTGCTTTTTTTCGCTTTATATAAAGCTATATATCGAGAACTATTGAACGTAAATAGCTCTATTAGGGCTTACATTTTTGCAAATTTACTCTACTTTAAATGTTGCTCTCTTAGATT
>NW_027112532.1:3363-4392 GCF_000696795.3 Halyomorpha halys
TACCAAGTAATTCCGGATCGTTCTTGGATTTCCAACAAGCATTCGATAAGGTCCGGCTTCGAGTTCTCCTAAATATACTAAAGAAAGAACAATAGAACAGTATTTCTTTAAGTGGATGATTAGCTTGAACATTGAAAAATGTAATTCAAAAGTTTTTATTTTTCGACGCCCACCAGAAACACCGGAACTAATCCTCAAAGGTAAAAATGTGAAATGGAATCCTGCCAGTAAAACAGTAAGATACTTGGGAATTCACATAGTTCGCCTTACCTCGAATCACCATATCAATATTAAACTAACTCTAACCTATGCAAGGTTAGCAATGATATATCCTATTCTAAACAGATATTCCAAACTAAAACCAGAAATAACTGTTCTTCTATTTAAAACAATTCTTAGGCCACTGCTGATGTACGGCTGTGAAGTCTGGGAAGCGCCATCCTTTACGAAAAATAAAAAAACTACAATCTTTTCAAAATAAAGTCATAAGAATCGCAGTTAATGCTCCTTGGTTGAAAAGAAATAGCCAATAGCATCGGGAATTACATATGGAGTCAATTGAGGATTATATCAAAAAACGGTTTATGAATTTCCAATGAATGAAATGCCAACAGTTAAAGGAGCAGTGAGTGACCTACAACCTGGGAAACCCAACCTCAACCCGAAGACTGAAGTCCAGGCTGCTGCAGGACATTCTGTTATAAATTCTATATTTATTCATTCATATTATATTCATATATTCTACCTCGATTTTACTTATTATTTATTTATTTTTTCTTTTCTTCCCTCGTCCCTTTTTCAAATTAACTTGTTTCTTTTTACTATTAGAGGGCAATTGTTTGTTTTGTTAAGTGCACCAATATCATTATTTTTTGTTATTAATTATACTTTTCTCTTTTATTAAGAAGCATTATTCTTATCTATTTATTTTATCGTTTTTTCTTTTAATTATAACATTGTATATAGTTAGGGATGTCTTTTGTACGAGACTATACCCCCCTCCCTTAATCAACTGTTAAATATGTATAT
>NW_027112532.1:4442-5732 GCF_000696795.3 Halyomorpha halys
TGAGATTTTACCAAGTAATTCCGGATCGTTCTTGGATTTCCAACAAGCATTCGATAAGGTCCGGCTTCGAGTTCTCCTAAATATACTAAAGAAAGCAGGCATTCAAAATACCTATACAATATTCTGAGCTCATTCCTCAATATTAGAACATTTTCTGTCAGAATTATTAACAAAACTTCAGCCCTTAGACAAATCCTTGCCGGTACTCCGCAAGGTTCAGTCCTTTCACCCATTTTATTCATCTTCTACCTTCACGGCATCGTACATTCCATACACACCTCCATAGCTGACGATGTCACCTTAATGATCTAGAACAATATTTCTCTAAATTGATGATTAGCTTGAACATTGAAAAATATAATTCAAAAGTTTTTACTCTTCGACCCCCACCAGAAACAGCGGAAATAATCCTCAAAGGTAAAAATGTGAAATGGAATCCTGGCAGTGAAACAGTAAGATACTTGGGAATTCACTTAGATCGCCTTACCTGGAATCACCATATCAACATTAAACTAACTCTAATCTATGCAAGGTTAGGAATGATATATCCTATCCTAAACAGATATTCCAAACTAAAACCAGAAACAACTGTTCTTATATTCAAAACAATTCTCAGGCCACTGCTGATGTACGGCTGTGAAGTCTGGGGAGCGGCATCCTTTACGAAAAATAAAAACCTACAATATTTTCAAAATAAAGTCATAAGAATCGCAGTTAGTGCTCCTTGGTTGAAAAGAAAAAGCCAATTGCATTGGGAATTACATTTCGAGTCAATAGAGGATTACATCAAAAAACGGTTCATGAATTTCCAATCCCGTTGCCGACAGTTACAGGAGCAGTGACCTACAACCTGGGAAACCCAACCTCAACCTGAAGACTGAAGTCTAGGCTGCTGCTGGACATTCTGTTATAAATTCTATATTTATTAATTCATAGTCACACTACCTCGGTTTTACTTATTATTTATTTATTTTATTTCCTCGTCCCTTTTTCAAATTATCTTGTTTCTTTTTACTATTAGAGGGAAATTGTTTGTTTTTTAAGTGTACCAATATCATTATTTTTTATTAATTATACTTTTCTATTTTATTAAGAAGCATTATTTTTATCTATTTATTTTATCATTTTTTTCTTTTAATTATAACATTGTATATAGTTAGGTGTGTCTTTTGTACGAGACTATACCCCCCTCCCTTAACAGCTGGCTCAGACCGTAACTACTTATATATGTATATACAAAAAAAAATCAAGGTATATATATTTTACATCAAACCAGGTAATGAAATTTCC
>NW_027112533.1:0-2741 GCF_000696795.3 Halyomorpha halys
CCGCAAAAGTAAATAAATACAAAATCTAAAAGATTAAGTTACAAACTGGACAAAAAACCAAACCCAAGTCCCAAAACAACTTGTAAGCTGTTGAGCCGGTAACGAAGAACACAAAGAACTGGTTGCGTTGCTTCCAGACCCCCAAGATCGCTCCGGGACTACCCTTCTTGAAGACCGGTCGAAGAAGGAGTCGAACCGCACGTGGTCCAACCAACACCTGCAATTAGGGTCCAGCTGCTACCTGCCTCCTTTGTACACGGGCCCAAACAGTCGGCCCCATTCTGCGCATTGATTTGCAAGATCTGCCTTGCAACATATTGGTCCTCATGACATTTTGGTCATGAACAACAAAGATTGGTTCATGAAATACTATATCTCAGCAATAATCAAATGTAATTTTGTACGAACAACTGCAAACAAATTTATTTTAGCAAATATTCTGAGAACCAACTACTCCTGCCTTTTAGTAAACAAGCTTAAATTTGAGTACTTATAAATGTTTATACGTCGAATGGTTTTTGATATTTAGATTTCTCAAAATAAATTCACTAACTACTTAAATGTTATGATGTTATGAAATGTTGCTTTTTAAAAAGCTATATTTCAAGAACTATTAACATGAAATTTTGGCTGAACAACTTTAAATCAATTTGCTTTCGCAAATATCATGAGAAACAACTACTCCTGCAGATAAAGGAGTAATGAACTACTTTAATTTGACATTATCAACATTAAACTAGCTTTAATTTGAGTCCTAATAGATATCTGTATGTCTCACGATCCCTGAGTTATAAATTTCCCACAATAAATTCACTAACTACTGATTTTTAAGTACTTTTTTTATAAAATGTTGCTTTTTAAAAAGCTATGTCTCGAGAACTATTGAACATAAATAGCTCTATTAGGGCTTATATTTAAGCACATTTACTCTACTTGAAATGATGTTCTCATATCAGGGGTATTCATGATCTTTAGTTTAACATGTTAAAGCGTGTTAAATGGGGAAATAATTGCTTCTTTTACCGTGTTAAAACCAAATAACATGCAACATGGTTGAGTGTCTGTTAGGTGTGTTAAAAGGAGAATGACGTCACGCAACAGACTAGATAAGTCCGTCACTATTTTATTAGTTTTCGTGGTAAGTTACTTGGACCTAGTTTGTGTTTTGATTGTGTTAGTGTTGTTTTGCATGTTTTTATAACTAATAAAGCAAAGGGTGACAATAATAATAATAATAATAATAATAATGTAATGACAGTTGTCAATTAGCTTATCTTGATTCTTTTCCTCACAATTTAGAAGATCAATAAGGCACTCATTTGCCTTTGGCAAAACTTTTACTTTTCACTCAATTTAAGTAATATTGTAATGAATTACTTTAATGAAATGTGATTACTAGTGTCCTCTTATTCCATTACCTACAAACTATTACAAGTAATTGAAAGGATCTTGACAAAGTTATTATTATAAACGAAAGGTCATCCTTTGAAAACAAAAACAAAACACTTTTTATAACCTTCTTATGATGGTTCACCTCTGGACCACTAGGAGTGTTCGGATATAGTTGCAGTACAGTTATTTAAATTATGAATATAATTTACATGTATATCATTTTTTTTTATTGATGTCTTTCCCCAATTATGTATATTATTATTTAATGTTTATCTATTTTTAATATTTCTTTGATTTTCTAATACTCTTACAGTAAAGAGTATCACCTTTACTCTTCGTCATAAATCTCTGCCCTCCTGTCCTACAGTATCCTTTCTAAATACACCACTAACGCCCGTTGAACAGATTCGATACTTAGGACTCCATCTTGACAAGAGACTTACTTGGAATCCACACACAAGACTGAAACGACAAGAAACTGCTCGTAGATTCCGATTGCTACAACACTTACTTGACAAACGCTCTAAACTTCCCATTCACTTCAAAAAAATTAGTATACACTACAATAATCAGTTACATAATCTTTAATATTATTTAATCGCCAATCCTCATCACCTCTCTTTCCTGTCAAACTTCCATTTTCATGCTTGCCTACAATCTGTAAGAAAGGTGTCCTGTCTTCTTCATTATTTTCCTTTAGTCTTTATTTTACTCTTATTTCCTTTTTCCATCTTTTAGTATGTACTGTATTTCTATATACTTTTTTACCTGTAATTATTTCCGTTTTCATTAATTGTCTAAAATTGTTTTGTTATTCTTGTTTAATTTTACGTTTCAAGGTTCATATTATTTTATTTACATTGATCATTTTTGTATAAATCATCATAATTAGCCACACCTTAATTAAATTTAATTTTTTTATCTATTTGCTTACTTTTTTGTTTCATTTTAGTGTTTGTATCATTTTATTTTTATGACTTTTGAGTTGTTTTTTTTAAAGATCTTTTTTTCAGGAACCAGCTAGCAATATTCACGGACCTCGCGAATATAATTTTCGATTCATCCTCAATCCTCCTTTCCCACAAGAACCCCATACTCTTTTCGTTTATTCCCAAAATGCTCCCTATCGAAGCAGTCTTCATCCGTTATTTCTAGTCTAGCCAGTTCCTCTTTTACTTGTTTTACATATCTCTCTATACATTTTATACATTTATGGCTGCAGTCTTTGTTGATAATTTTCTTATTTATTCTCTTATTTTTCATTCTAACTGTGTGCCCATAAAATCTTGTGGTTCTTTGATTATTTTTATTTGTTAATTTTTCATTCATTAAGAAAATTATATCAAAAA
>NW_027112533.1:4881-5456 GCF_000696795.3 Halyomorpha halys
TACGAGCAGTTTCTTGTCGTTTCAGTCTTGTGTGTGGATTCCAAGTAAGTCTCTTGTCAAGATGGAGTCCTAAGTATCGAATCTGTTCAACAGGCATTAGTGGTGTATTTAGAAAGGATACTGTAGGACAGGAGGGCAGAAGTTTACGACGGAGAGTAAAGGTGATCTGGTAGGATTTGCCAGGATTTATTTTGATTCTCCAGCTTTTACACCATTCTTCAATAGATGTCATGTGTGCCTGTCTTATAACATTAAATCCAGAAGGTTTTTTTAATTCTCAGAGATAAAATAATTTGTTTTACATCAAGTTCTGTTGCATAAGGTATATGGAAGAAAGGTAAATTTGAAGGCATTTGAGGAATGAATTGAGGTAATAATTTCTTGTCACATTTGTGTGAAATTGCCGTATTGCAGGAATCGAAATATTCCGAAAATTTCATTGTTAATTTTGGTTCTTTTAAATTACAGCTTGTAAAAGCATTTATATATATGTATATATAGTTGACCGTAAAAATTGATATATAAGAAGATGGTCAGGGTTGCGGTCAAAAGAGAAACAAAAATAGTTTACAACT
>NW_027112533.1:6304-6838 GCF_000696795.3 Halyomorpha halys
TGGCTACTAATAATGGGTAGATTCTCTACATGTCTGTATCATACTATTGTAATATAACTCACGTCATATTTCCTGTATGTTTAATACAGTTTTAAATATCAATAAATAATAAATATTAATTAAATTTTGAAAGAAGAGTTGACCGTATGAAATAGATGGTAGAAAGATAGTCCGAGTGGCGGTCAATAAAGGTATCAAAACAGCAAAAGAAAAGGATTTATTGTTAACGAACGTTTCGCCCCACTTTGTTGGTCTTCGTCAGTGTCAAATGAAAACAAGATACAAATATTGTAAGAACTGACAGAACATTAAAATAAATATACAGAGAAAATAAATAAAAAAATGTTTTTTTTTTTTAAATATTTAAAAGAAATAATAAGCTTTAGTCGACTGATAAATATTATTGCTCTATGTGAATTTATTAATTCAAGAATTTTCGTAACCTTCAAATTAATAATTAACTCCAGATTAACATTGTATATTTTAAAATTATGTCGATTCGGTATAAATAATTTCATTTTTATTAATAATTAA
>NW_027112533.1:7508-11133 GCF_000696795.3 Halyomorpha halys
TAAAATGAAAATTGAGTAAGTCGAATGTTGTCAAAAGAACAAAAGAAGCGTAATTACCAAGCATTAGTTCACTTAGAGGTGGTAGATACATACGCTCTGTAACAATTGACGTGTGTTAAGAAAAAACTGGTGGTGTGATCGCAGGTTACAGCCGTATATGTCTATTACCACTCGCCAGTGTATCTTCAGTTAAGATTAGAACTATGTTTATTTTATTCGAAAATAATATTTATGGTCATTTGTGGCAGAGTATGGTCATAGAAGTCTTGTGAAGTTGTATTATTACAAGTTTATTATCGCACGCACGCACTTTCTCTCGATTCTCGGACTCATCCCTAAGAGGTATTAATATAAGTATAATTTCTATTATTTCATTTGTATGTAATAATTGGATATAGAAGAAACGATAATAAGAGAACACTTGAGTGAAAATTAGAGCATGATAATGAACACGTTATTTTAATTAATTCCTAATCTGGTGATGATATGGTTGCTCGATCACCTGGTTACTTGATCGTATAATAACATAATCAATTTAGATCATATTTCTCCCCTCTCTTTTATATAACATCCCCGGTAACACGTCGTCGGCGATGCTGTACGCACGCAGGAGGTATCGAGGACTGAGTCTGATCCGCTGTCAATGGGAAGCTCCATTACAGCATTAGTCCATTACCCAGCGACTGTCTAATGTTCCGGATGCCCTCTTTCAGTCTATATTCAGTAACGAAGCCGAAATGCGGCATGTGCCGATAGACTTGGGGTGGATAGGGGTAACCAAAGTGTGAGAGCTGTACGACAGTCGTTGCGTGAGAATGCTTTCGAAGAATAGGCCAGTTGCAGGTGGCAGGGTATTGGTGTTTGCCATTTCAAAGAGGCCCCGAGAGCTAATAGATATGTATCTGAGAAGCAGGTACTCTCGGGGTCAGAATGGGCGAACGCCCTGAAACTTAATATCAACTACGCACCCCTGCGTGGAGTCCCAGGAGCCAGTGGACAGCAAGGAGAATTTGGGTTGTCGCATATGTGGCAGAGAGTCTGAAACACCAGCTCATGTGTTGGGAAAATGCCCCAACAACTTCCTCCTTATAACACGCCAGCACCACAGGATCAAGGAAGAATTGATGAAGTTCCTTGAAAGAAAAGACTTCACCTGCTTCGAGGAGGTCTATTGTGTTGACACCGATGGATCCGCAAGATATGGTGATATTGTCGCATTTACAAATATCGGAGGCACGGTTCTGGTCTTGGATCCGACGGTAAGATTTGAAAGTAATGACCTCGAACAGGAAGGTGGAGTGGAAAGGGAATAAAAGGAAAAATATGAAAAATGCGTTCCTTTCCTTAATGAAAAATGCCGGGAGACCTTCGGAGAGAGAGAGTTCACCGTGAGAGGCCTCTGGTTTGGATCTCGCGGAAAGATACCAGATGGAACAAGGAGCTTCTTAGAAGGCCTAGGTTAGCATTGAGGATATTGCGATCTTGGCGGAAAATATTATTTTGGACTGTCTGGGGATCATGCACCATCACCTGAATGGGAATTAGCTCGGAGATTATTCATTGTTTTATTTATTTATTTTAATATGTGGACCTGTCGATTTGTGTGTTTTAACTTATTTATTCATCAAATTATTTTATTTTATTAGTGCTATTATTTATTATTTTTTTAAAAAGCTATTTATCCATTCAAGTGTTTCTTGTAACCGGCTTTTTATTATATTTTCCTTTGAATCTATGTGTTAGTCTTGTTCTCGTAAAATGTATTTATTTGCCGTCTAATAGTGAATTTGTTTAGCGGGTCACTGGAGAGGATCTGGGAGGGTGAATTTGGGAGAGTGAATTTGTTGAACTGGTGAATTAAAAATTGTGAAATGGTGAAATTGAAGGAACAGAAAAGGGGAAGAAAAAAAGGAATGAATTGAAATATTTGTATTTGGTGTATAGACTGAAATTGATTATAATAGGAAACTAGCGAAAAAAAAACTGTATTCTTTCTATTTTATCATCCCTTGTAACTTATATATGTCCGATTACGGATTGATTAGTATGCTGTGTGATTTAGCAACCTGATGTAGTTAGGTTAAACAAAATGTATTGGAAAATCAGAAGTTAGTGAATTTATTTTGAGAAATCTCGAAAACCATTCGACTAACAGTTGTCTATTAGAACTCAAATTAAAGCTAGTTTAATATACTATATAGTAGTTTATGAAGTTTATCTTCATAGGAGTAGTATTTATTATGATATTTACTAAAATAAATTGATTTATAGTTATTCAGATAAAATTTTATATACAAAATTTATATTCATATGCAAATATAATAAAAATTACCTACGAAAACACGTGATATAACTTTGAAACAGCTGTTAAAAAACGTTTAAAAAAATTAATTTTTCATTCGGAGCTCTATTTCTTAAAAACTACCAACAGCTCTAGAAAATCTAAGAAAATATCATTTGAAGTGGAGTAAATACTAAAATATGAGCCCTAATAGAGCTATTTATGTTCAATAGTTCGCGAGATATACTTTTTTAAAAAAACAACATTGTTATGTTTTCTTGATATACTTCTCTGTGAAGCAATGAAGGGATCAGACATGATAAAGAGGCCCCTCATTAAATCCCCTTAAGTATTTGTCCATAGACAATACGAGTGTATTAATGTCTATTTTTTTGAAATATCTTGTTCATAGCATTTTTTAGAGCATTCCATAAACGATTTTCTTGGTCGACCTCGTGTAGAAATTTAAACAGAGGATGTTTTCTAATTTTTTGAAAAATTATAAAAATAAAAAAACTTGCTAGTATATGCAAACATTTTTTTTTTATTTGTTTCAGGACAGTCCAATAAATAATTCTACACCTAAATCTTAACAACGATTTTAGCTTTTTGGAGAAAAGTAAATTTAAAATTAGGAAAAATTGAAATTTTGTGATATTTGTTTGAATTAAGATTTTATTTATTAAAGTTTTCCCTTTTTTTACAGTATTGAATGTACTAAACATACCTTAGCTATTAGTTTCCATGACTATAGGTGTTTTTTTTCATATAGAAGAGACGCACACGGAAAGTGAAACAAATTGTTACTGATAATGTGGTTACCGTAAAAGGAATTAATTCCTAGAGTCTAACCTTTGCACGACCTCACAGGAAAAGTAAACTATTTAATATATGTATACATCAGTAGCCTAAGGATTAGTCTAATAATCCCAATAGTAAATAACTCGTAAAAAAATATTTTGACTTTTGATTTTTGTCCATTGACCCCCTCACCCCCCCCCCAACTGTGCGGCTACTAGAATTACTTCAAAATTTCCATACGCTGATGCTACTCACCCAATATCAAAACTACAGGAACGAAAACCTCAGACCAGAGTCAATCAGGACAATTATTACTAAAATCATTATCGAAGCTGTTTGCCACAAATTATGACAAATTTCTTCACGAATGGACCATAATATAAACAAATGCTTATTTATTGTTACTAATTCTCTCCTAACTAACTGTGCATTACTGTAAATCAAATATTACTCTATTAATTTTGAAATATTTATTTTTTATGTATGACTACCGAACTAAAGATGTTAAAAAATCAAAAATTTAAAACTGAAATGTTAATGGCA
>NW_027112533.1:11994-12635 GCF_000696795.3 Halyomorpha halys
AACAAGTACAAAAGTTTAATAATAATAAAAAAAAAATATATATCCAAATAATGAAAAAGGAAAAAAAAAGAATTCTTATCAATTAATAAAACAATTAAAACTTATTGGTTGACTTAACCTTAACTTAAAATGCTTAACCTTAATAACTATATTTACATTATTATTCTCTTATCCAGGACATGCTGAAGAAACGTCACTGCGTTATATCCCCACTTCTAGTGTAATGACCATCCATTGAAGTAGAACACCATAATTTTGAAAAAACAAAACATAAGATGACATTTCTCATATGGTGCTATTCCGGTTCAAACAGTAAAGACAGAGGGCCTTTAAACTATTACCACTTCACATTGAACAATCGTAACATGTTCCGAAATCAAACTGTCACCTTCACAAAACCAAAATCCACTCGTCTGAACATACGTGTTCAAAATCAAAACTGTCGCCTTCACCAAAAAACAAAACCCACTCGTCAGAACATATCGCTCGTGTTTTGTTTTTCCCATGACAACCGTAACACCTCTTGTCTACACAGATATCGCCAGTGTTATTATTTCACCATGACAACCGTAACACCCCTTGTCTACACAGATCTAGCCAGTGTTTCTATTTCACCATGACAACCGTAACACCATACTCTC
>NW_027112533.1:13694-15794 GCF_000696795.3 Halyomorpha halys
TAAAACTTTTATCAGCAGGTGACTATATATTAGTTTTAAATGACATTAACTGCAAACACATTCACCGTGGATGCCCAAAATCGAATTATGGCTGAAATACCTTGTTAGATATTTGTTCAAGCTACAATATACAAATTCCTGCACCAAAGTAACCAACATTCTACAGACCAGGCTGTAAACCTGATATTCTTTCTATCGTACTAATCAAAAATTGTAGGCTTCCTATTTCATTCCATGTGATCACACCTCTGGATTCGGACCATATCCCAATATTACTCAATTTCTCAACTGAGATACACAACGAAACGAAGAGAAAAGCTCGCATTAATGGTGTGATCTTCTGGGAAACGTACAAAATCCTAGTTGATGAAAAAATAAAAATGAAAAAAATTTGCATTTAATAAATTATCAACAAAAAAAAAGTTAACAATGTACAAGCCTAGACTAATTCAAAATGTATTTAATTATTTTTTTATCTTTCTGGCGCAATATTTTGAAAGAAATAAGAGATAAAAACTTTATTTCTGAGATATATATAAAATAAAATCAAAATTTGTTTATTTTTTAGTAAATTTTTATATAAAAATGTTGCCCTGGGAGAGCCATAGCAATGAGATTCACAAGTAAAACAGTTAAATCTATCAGAAAGAACTCTTACCCGAACGTACTATAACAAACATGAGTGTATAGTGATCCCAGAAAACAATTTCTGTGGGACTTGAAAATTGATTCTTGAGTCATATAAGAGAAGATGGTGGACGGAATCGATAGAGTGTAGAGTAAGAACTGTGTAGAGTGAGAACTGTCTAGACAGAATGTAGAGTGAGAACTGTCTAGACAGTGTAGAGTGAGAACTGTCTAGACAGAATGTAGAGTGAGAACTGTCTAGACAGTGTAGAGTGAGAACTGTCTAGACTGTGTAGAGTGATGACCCCATTATTGCAATCAGGAAATATGAATAGATTTCCCAGCCTGCTATATTTGTGATATTTCAATACTTACTTGCTATCAGGTAGTTATGTTACTGGTAATCATACAATTCACAAAATAACAATGCTCAGACAATATTTCAGAACTACCTGATAGCAAGTAAGTATTGAAACTACAGGACAGTGATATTCTGTATTTCGAATTTTCTAATTTCTTTTTGGTAGAGGTCAGTGGTGTGGAAAAGAAGAAAATATAGTTTTCAACTATTTATCTATAGCTGACCTATCAACCCACAATAGATGAAGTGAAGAATGCCCTTATGATAATGGTATTAAATTATGATGATTGTTTCTTGGATTGAGGTAAAATACTGTAATTAACAAACATTTTAACATTTTCCGTTTTTTACGACCGAGTGCCTCATTTAAGTCCAATAATTTGAACAATTGGTATTATTAAAATCAACTATTTATACAATTTTACATTTAAATTAACATTTTATAGAAAAAAAATCATACTTTCAATAAATATTAGCCCTGTATTGTTTTGATATTTAGATATTGGCTTAGTAGTGAAATACACGTAATAAGACAAAAAATGAATTTTTGAGATATTTGATAATAATTTTTTTTTCCTGTTATGGAAATAGTAATTTTACTTTTTATAAATAGATTTTTATTATGTTAATAAATTCTTTGAAGTTTCAATAAAACTTTTTAACAATTTAGGCTGAAAAGTCCAAATAACTCAAAATTAGAAAGTCGTGACGTAAAGTATTTCACTTGTAAGACAACGATGTAGAACAAATTTATTTTCAACTGGAATTTTTTATAGAAGTAATAAAGAAAGGGAAAATATTTTATATCCTTAATGCTCGTGTTGAACAAAACGTTGTAACCTTTTCCAGTAGAAAAACCTATCCAACATTGTTCCATTCGAAAAATAGGCGAAGAAATGCAATACTCCGCTTAGATCTTCTGTTTTCACTCTGTCAGGTTCCAGATCAGGAACAATATTAATTTTATTTGATTCCGTTGGAGTTCTATCATTGGGTAGATTCTCCACATGTTTGTATCATGTTGTTTTATATCTAACAGCAAATTTACTAGTTTTATATAATTGTATACAGTTGTAAATAACAATAAATAAATTATTAAAAATATATATATA
>NW_027112533.1:16199-17273 GCF_000696795.3 Halyomorpha halys
ATATAGTACAAGAGCCGGGAAGAAAAAAAGGCAGTTATCTCACCCCAATTTTTGATTACTTTAATGAAAACTATGTATAATTAATAGTCTAAATTAATGAGTCTGCAAAGTAGAGGTAGGGGGGATAAAAAATGGTGGGTGTTTCAAAACCTTAAAAAACACTAATTTTTCATTCGGAACTCTATATTTTAAAAACTACCAACAACATTAAAAACCTAAGAGCTCATTATTTAAAGAAGAGTAAATTTTCTAAAATATTAGCCTTAAAAGAGCTATTTACGTCCAATAGTTCTCGAGATATAACTTTTTAAAAACATAAATTTCTTATAAATCTACCGAAAGATTAGTAGTTAGTTAATTTATTTTGAGAAATCTATATCTCAGGAACTATGGTTAGATTCTCCACATGTTTGTATCATGTTATTTTATATCTAACAGCAAATTTACTAGTTGTATATAATTAGATACAGTTGTAAATAACAATAAATAAATTAATTTTCAAAAAATTATTATTTCTATTTAGGATCTTAGATCATAGAAAAATTTTATTTTATCATATTAGGCTTTTGTTTATTTTTTAAATACAAAATTATTAATTTTTTTTCTAAAATTACCTCATTTTAGAAATAAGTTAAGCTATTAAAAAGTTGAGTTTAATATTTTTTAAAAGTCTTCATTGGTTCCAGGTTAGATGTATTCTGGTTAGCAGGTTTCCTCACACTTGGCGACAGCTTCTTCCTCTTAGTGCCATAATGTGTAAATAACTATTTTGAATAGAGTTTTTTCACTGAACATCGGTATTAATGTGGTTAGTAATGAGCACAATATTAATTTTGTTTTTATTTAGGAGCATAGATTACACAAACATTTTATTTAACATCTTGGAAGTATTTTTATATCCAAAATTATTATTTTATTTTTTTTCTAAATTTATTAAAAAATGGAGTTTCATCTTTTTAAGTCAAAACGGACAAACATTCTATTATCGATGCAAAATTCCAATTCTGAGAAATGACATGAGACAGCAAAACAAAATCGTACGTTACAATAATATAATATATGCATTACAGTATA
>NW_027112533.1:18273-23702 GCF_000696795.3 Halyomorpha halys
ACTAGAAATGAACTGAGGACGATAACAGGACTCCTCACGGGTTACTGCCCCTTAAAATATCATCTTCAGAAGATGAGGTTGGTGGAGGATTCCACCTGTCGTCTATGTACGGAAGATGAAGAAAAGGCACAGCACATTATGTGTGAATGTGAAGCTATTGCATTTAGAAGATTACAGTATCTGGGACAGGACAGAATGGAGCCTGAAGACATCTCTAGAATAAACCCAAAAGAATTATTGAACTTCATAAGAAGCATAGGATTCATATGGGATATCTAGTGGAAGAGGGGTAACTCACAAAAGATCCAATTGGGTCGAAGTGAGGAAGGGATTCCCGACCCTCAGTGTAATAATAATAATAATAATAATAATAATACAGTATATAATACAATAATATAATATGTGCATTACAATATATAATTTAATGTAATATCATGGGGTGAGTAGTCAAAGTAGTCAGTCAGAAAATAAATTTTGTGTAACTAACACAAATCGGCATGTTTCTTCCACCATAACACTTGATTCTCAGAGTAGGTTTAAGGAACTATCTTGAGAGGGCGGTAGCCAAGTCAGAATTTCAGAATGCCTTACTGAGTCTTTTCTACTTAAACTAATTTCTCCGCCCTCCAAAATTATAGTTTTAATGTTAAAATATTCCTTATATTGTAATATTCTTTATTTAAAAATATGTTGTATCAATATAATTTACTACAATTAACTCATTAAAATATAATCATTTAATATATCTCGGATACATATTCTATAACAAATTTTATAAAAATATAAGCAAAACATTCTATAGCTTATAAAATTCAATAAAAATTTGTGAGTTAGCATAGTTGGAGAGAATGAAAAATGGCAGCTGTTTTAAAACGTTAAAAAACAATTAATTTTTTCTTTCGGAGCTCCATATCTTTAAAACTACCAACAACAATAGAAAACCTAATAGAACATCATTTAAAGTAGATTAAATTTGCTAAAATATGAGGACTAATAAAGTTGTTTACGTACAATAGTTTCCGAGATACAGTTTTTTAAAAAGATATAAAGAAAAATCAGTAGTTAAGAGAATTAAATTTGGGATAACTATATCTCAGAAGCTATTAAAAGTACCAATGCCTGTCAATAGTTTTTTTATTAATGTTTATTTATCTACATAGGAGTAGTAGTTTTTATGATACTTGCTTACGAATATGAATTTTTAATAATTTATTTATTGTTATTTACAACTGTATACACATATACACATCGAGTAAATTTGCTGTAAGTGATATTATGACATGATACAAACATGTGGAGAATCTATCCATTGATAGAACTCCAAAAACATTTCTAGAGGAGAAGATCTCGAGGCCATCTTCTTTTAAGACGCCAAGGAGGATTGTTATGTAATGAAGGAGAAGCCAGGTTAGAAACGAGTTTGATTTGGGTGGTTGGGAAGTTTATTACGGAAGGATTGGTATCTGGTTCTGGCCAAATCGGCAACATATGGGACATTGAGGTCCTGATGGATGATTTGATTTGTGACAAAGTAAGGAGCATTAAGGATTTTGGACTGTTAGGATAGGATTCGGGAGGAATTCGATGGTTTAGGGGAGCGCCAAACCTCAACTCCGTATGTCCAGATAGGCCTTATTTCTAGTCATTTAGATCAGTCTTTTGTAATGGTTAGGAAGTTTAGACCGTTTGTCTAGTAAATAATATGAATTCTTAAAGTTGAAATTCTGTCGAAACCACTAAAAATCAATTTATTTTAGCAAATCCCATGAAAACTAGTACTCCTACGAAGATAAATGTCATGAACTACTTTAATTTGAGTGCTTGCAGATATTTTTTTTTTAATATTTTTTCTCACGTTTAATGGTTCCTGAGATATATTTTTTCATGTATCAAAACATACATATTCTAACATAACATACATATTCTAACATAACATACATATTCTAACAAAACATACATATTCTAACATAACATACATATTCTATTGCTCATAAAAAAACAAATTGAATTCAACAACGATCCACACTAACGTTCTGCTGCTGACGTCACCATTTGGACCCTCCCCTGGACTTGAGATAGTCTGCAACAGCTCTTGGCTTGTTACATTTAGCAAAGCGTAAGGCAGTCCATCCTTCATTATCCTTGGCGTTGATTGGAGACCCGCGGTCGACGAGCAGCTGGACCACGTCCAAGTGGCCATCAATGGACGCTATAATGAGCGGGGTTTGGCCAAGATCTGAAATCGCTGCAGAGTCTGCTCCACGGTCCAACAGTAAGGAAACCGCTGCCGTGTCCCCTCCCCAAGCTGCCCAATGTAAAGCTGTCCACTGGTTGTGACCTTTCATGTCCACCTCCGCTCCTGCATCAAGCAGCGCATTCATCACTCCAGCATGTCCACCCTGCGCTCCACGATGCAAGGCAGTGAACTCGTATTCATCTTTCATATCCACTGCAGCCCCGTCATCGAGCAATGCTGTCACAACCGAAGTATGTCCCCCATGCGCTGCATAATGTAAAGCAGTCCACTGCTCCGGACCTTTCAAATCCACCGCTGCTCCAGCATGAAGCAACGCGGTAACTACTTCTGAGTGTCCTTCACGAGCTGCCCAATGTAGAGCTGTCCACTCGTCCTGACCTACCTTATTAACGGCTGCTCCGGCACGAAGTATGGCTGCTACCACTCCACCGTGTCCTTCCCTTGATGCAATACGTAGGGCTGTCCATTGTTCCTGACCTATCATATCCACCTTCGCTCCAGCGTCGAGCAGCATTGTTACAACTCCAGAGTGCCCTTTCCAAGCAGCAAGATGTAAGGCTGTGTTATGGTTC
This sequence comes from Halyomorpha halys, assembly GCF_000696795.3. NCBI lineage: Eukaryota > Metazoa > Arthropoda > Insecta > Hemiptera > Pentatomidae > Halyomorpha > Halyomorpha halys. The sequence continues at coordinate 21,103 of NW_027112533.1, forward strand.
CTATTTTTCATATCCACTTCCGCCCCAGCACGAAGCAATGCTCTCACCACTGCAGTTTGTCCTCCTCGTGCTGCAAGATGCAAGGCTGTGCATTCTTCTTCGCCTATCATATTCACCGCCGCTCCTGCACCGAGTAGCGCTGTTACAACTTCAGTGTGTCCTTTCCACGCAGCAAGATGTAAGGGAGTATTTTGATTCTTATTTTTCATATTCACTGCCGCCCCAGCATGAAGTAACGCTGTCACAACTTCAGTTTGTCCTTCTCGTGCTGCAAGATGCAAGGCAGTCCTCTGGTATTTTCCAGTCATATCCACCGCAGCCCCGGCATCGAGTAGCGCTTTTACAACCTCGACGCGTCCATCCCGGGCCTCACGATGTAAAATACCGTCTTCATCTTCGTCCTTCAAGGCCAGGTTAGACCTTTCCACGAGCAAGCGCAGAACGGCCGGCTTATCAGTTATAGATCCAACGAAAGCTGGAGTTTCACTTGTTCTATTCTGGTCTTTGTGTTTTATCTTTAGATCGGTACCATTTAACAATAAATAACTTACAACATCCGCCATGGTATTTTTCGCAGCGTTCAATAAAGGGGTGCTGTCTGTGTTTTCCTCTTTGTCTACATTCACACCCATCTCGAGAAGCATTTTCACCATTGAATTACAAGCGACATTTAAAGGCGTGAGATCGTTTTGATGTTTTATATTTGCTGGCACTTTTCTGTCCTTTAGTAAATTGAGAATTTCCACATTTCCTGAGGGAGTCGCGGGATGGACTAAGGTGTCTCCCTCTTCCAGTTTGAGGTCCATTAGAGAACTGGAGTCCGCTCCTTTCTCCATTAGCCATTGAATCCCCCAGAAGTTAGACGCCCTAACGGCTTGAAATAATGGTGTTTCACCGAAGTGGTTCTTTACATTTACTTCCATTCTTCCTTCCAGCAATGCTCCTAGTGCTTCGTTGTGGCCTCCAGCGGCAGCAATATGGAGGTAAGTGTCTCCTCCAACCAAACGTTTGTCTGATTTAGCACCAGCCATTAGCAGAGCTTTAACTGCAGAGGCGCGATTACACCTCACTGCTTCCTCCAGGGGAGTGGCATTTCTGGAATTGACAGCTTCCAGGTCTACGTTGAGGACAGCAAGTGCTGCAATGGAGGCACTGCTGCCGGTCCTTGCTGCCAAATGCAGAAGGCTGTCCCCGGACTGAGTAGACCCACATACATCTGCTCCTTCGCTCTCCAATTCGAAAATATCTCTGGGACTGTTGTTCGCGACTGCATTTTCAAGTTGAGCCGCTAAATCGCCACGGCATACCTGAAACACAAATATCCGATTTCTAGTAAAATTTATTCTTAACATTCATAACTTCAATTGGCCTTATTTTAGAGCGGATGAATTAATCAGCAGCAATCACCTCTTATTTATTATATCATATTTAGTTATCGCAATAATGATTGATTAAAACAAGATCGGTTTATTTTACTTCTGATTAATTCTGTAACAATAAAAATTCTTTATAGGATTTCAAATGTAGTTGATATGGTTTTATTACATTGATGAAGTTTAATTATACCAATAATTTCATTGCTCCTAAATATTTTTTTTTTTCAATTGATTCAATATTTCAGTAAATAATTGGGTTTTTGAGACTCTTAAATTTGAGGCAATAAACTCAAGTGATATTACACTCGTGTATTATATCGAATATTTATATATTTTAAAAATGGAATTCATCTGAAATTTAGTTTTAATGATTTCAATAATTGCCATTTTATTTATTTTTATAATACAATATTCTATCTTTACATTGGTTGAACTGTAATTTTTCCAGTTTTTTCCTAGTGGAGGTGAAATGTTTGTAACTTTAAAACTTTAAAATATAAATTTTTTTGTCATGAATTTTTTTAATTTTTCTCGGCTTTACTAAGCTGTACTCAATAAGAAAAAACCCAACAATTCTTTAGTTTATAAATTATAAAATTTCTATTTGTGCAATTCCTTCGTTTTGTTTTATATTTCAACTTTAAAAATGTTAAAGTTTTGCTACATGAAAAATATATTTTTGTATATAAGTATATAAGTATTTTTGAGATAACTGTTGAAAGTTTGTAATAGATAATTTTCAACAGCCAAAGAGAAGAAACAAGACAGTTATTTCAGACAAATTTTTAATTACTTTAATGAATATATGTATATACCACAAGTCGAGTCTAACAAGTATAGGTAGGGAGAATAAAAAATGGCTGCTGGTTCAAAACTTTAAAAAAAAAAAATTTATTATTCGAAGCTCTCTATCATTAAAACTACCAACAATACTAGAAACCCAAAGAGAACGTCGAATGGTTTCTGAGATAGAGATTTTTCAAAATAAATTCACTAACTTCTGATTTTTAAGTGCATTTTTTATGTAATGTTGCTTTTTAAAAAACTATATATCTAGGGAACACCTTTAACACTTTAACACTTCTACTAAGGCTAATTTACTCTAATTAAAATGATGTTCTTTTATGTCTTGAAAAAGCCACTATTTATTTATCACCACTATTTATTCCCCCTGCTTATACTTGGCAGACTCATCAATTTTGACTAGTAATTATACCTAGTTTT
>NW_027112533.1:24067-26932 GCF_000696795.3 Halyomorpha halys
CCTCCGATAAAATTCTCAACTGGACACCTGGGATCTTATACTTTTTGGCTAGAGAAATCATTATTTTCGTGACGTAACTGGGCAACTTCAGAGTGCCATCTGCGACTAGCTGGACGAGGAAAGCCATAGCCTTCTGTATGTCTGGTTGTGGGAAGTCGAAGTCTTCCAGGAGCCAGACTCTATAGTGCCTGGAGCGCAGCTTCTCGACTCGATGACAGATGTTGGTCAGGAAGATAGAAGACGTTTCGTCCCCTTCCACGAGCGAGTGGAGCAATGCCAGCAGGAGATTCTGCGTTCTACTCAGGTACATGTCAGCGACGGTCGAAGACCTGTAGATGTTGGATGCCGCTCCGTAGGCGGCACTGGACAACAACTTGTTGGAAGGGATGTCGCGGCACAGGCTGGCGATGGGAATCACTGGCTGCGTCATTTCTTCCGACTGCCAAAAAGAAATTAACTGTAATATTGAGAACAGAAAAAGAAAAATAGAGGTAAAACGTATGGAATTCTATGAAAATTCTTAAGTATCTTATTCTACATTCTGTGAAAGTTGTCAAGTATCTTCCTCTGTCTATAGTGTGAAAGTCTCTTGAGATTAAATATAATATTTTAGCCCATCCAGTTGTATATAGCCTTATGGTGCTACAAGCAGTTTATGTTTGGCTCATACAGATTTAGCTATTTACTGGAGCAGCATAAGCCCTTGGGAGACTCCGCAGTGAGGAACCATACCTGATTATAAACTATGCTGGAGGAATTCTCTCAACTTCTTAATGGATCCAATGATAAATCATTTCGATTTAATATATTGTTTATAAATTTCTGAAAGCATTAATTTTTGTTTTAATTTAAACAATTTTAGAAATGAATACTTGATTTTTTTTTCAATTATTGACACAACTGTATTTACATAAAAATACATCAAGTAAATTTAATGTAAGATCAAAATGGTTTGATCTGGGCCCCCCGTAGCTCAGTTGGTTAGGCCCAGTCTTGAGAGATTCCTGGGCCCTGTTCCATAATGAAAGCTAATAGTATTAGTTCATAGTACAAGTGTAGAAACTAGTGTGGTAATAATACTAATACTTATTTTTTTCATTATAGGGATGACCATTAGTAATATTACAGGAATTAAAAAATACTAAAGTACAAGTTACTATTGTACAAGTCTGTGTAATTGAATTAAGATAAATCTACAAGACTAATAGTATTAGTTTGTACTTTATTATGAAACAGGGCCCTGGTGGTGCTGGTTCGAATCCGACCTGGGCGTTGACTTTTTTTCATTGAGTGGTGGTCCCACAAAATGAAAAACTTGACCCCCAACCATGGTTAGGTAGTATAGGACTCCTGGTCTGAAGGGGGATAATGGGGGTCTTGGTAAAAAAAAACTCTACACAATGATACATCCAAATAAATTTGATGTTAGTTTATAATGGATTGATACAGGCGTTTAGAGAAACTACCCATTGGTAGCACTCTAATTACGTTCTTACATTAGCAAGTCTCTCAAGAGGAATATACTATAAACTAGTGGGTTTGGGCGGTTAGGGAGTTTATAATGGAAGGATTGATATCTGGTTCGGACTATATTGGACATTAAGGTCTTTATGGGTGATTTTATATGCCAATTATTTGTATGACATTATCATAGATAATCATAATATCTAAAACAATAAGAAAAAAACAGCTAAAACGGAACATTATTAACTATATTATAGCGTACTGTTTTGTTTTTATTTTCAATGGGTTCTCTGAATGTTATCATAGTAGTCGTTATCGTTCCTTATCACTTTATCTAATGTATAAAAATCAATATTTGATTGTTCGCACATTATGCACTGAAATACCATTCAACCAATTGTCATGGGCCTTTTTGCTTAGTGTTCAGGATTTTCCCGCGATGACAAAATTAAGAATTTTTGGGGCATATCTCAGAAAGTGCACATTTTTTCATGAATACTATTTGTTAATCAATTTGTCTCTTTCTGAAGAATACGAAAAAAACACTACTGATTCTATCAAATGATTTTTTGTTGACTAAAAATTTTAAAAAACATTATCAGCATTTCAGTAAAGTAGTTTATTTACAATTTACATTTTTTTTTATTAGATATCTTTTTTAGCGTCATTATTTAGAAAATTTTCACCTTTATTTGTTTGAAAGTATTTTTTATTACCGTGACCATTGTTCTTATAATCGTTTACAACTCCTCTGTATTTTATTTTACCCAATCCCTACGCTAGTACAAGCGTTGTAAAGCATAATGGTTCCTCTTTGATGTTGTAATTAATGCACAAAATATTAGTTTCAAATTAAAGAAAAAATGTTTAAACGTTTTATTTTATATCTCTGATTTTTATTTGTTTAATTATACCCGGTTAGTGCCCTTTGGTGTAGTTTATCGAGCCCTAAACCACTCCTAAGTTTCTTGTACATTGGTTCTGTCATGTTGAAGTTAGTTCTATTTTTCTATTTTAGTGCTAAAACGCATATCAACTTTGTTTCACTCTTAAAAAATCTTTTACTACACTTTGATGAGTCAGTCGTTCTGAATTGTTTCAATATCTACAAAAAAAGTACTAGTATACACTGATGGTTCCAAATCCGAAAGCTCGACAACCTCATCTTTCGTCACTCACGATTCAACCCAGAAGTTTAAGTTACACAAGTCATGCTCAGTATACACCGCCGAACTCCACGCGATAGCATCAGCCCTCCATTTTTGCTTTTCAATAATTCAGAAGACTATAGTAATAATCTCAGATTCGATGAGCTCTCTAAGGGGTTTGAGAAACATGTACCCCGAACATCCACTCATCATAAGAATTCAATCTTTTCTTCTAAAATTACCACAGCAATGC
>NW_027112533.1:27632-28859 GCF_000696795.3 Halyomorpha halys
ATTTTTATATTTTTTATTTATTATTTTTTTTTTTACTTTTATCATGCCATAGGCGTTGATGACCAGAGGGTTTTACGGCTTTAAGCAACAATCAGCAACAACAACAAGAACTAGTATTAAAGTTAGGTTTATGATATAACAACTATTCATATTTTATGTAGTAGGTAGATATATGCCAATATCATAGCTAGTCAAATTGTGTAAAAGAAAAAATCTCCGAAATCGGACCAATATTAATGATTATACAGGGAAGTTAGCAGTTAGAATTTATGTTCCTATAGTTACCATCTTATCATTTCATCTATATATTAATTGGGTTGTGCTAAGCAGAAAGCTACTAAGCCACAAAATGATAATAATTGTAATAAATACAACATTCCAACAAAAAGAGGCCGTACTACCATTAGCAGAAACCAAATAAGCTTTACTTAACTTAAAATGCACGCCAAGCTGACCATTTTAAATTTATTTGGTTATAGCAGAACGCATTCGACCCTCTTCTTAGTTTTCTGCAAAGGTTACGTTAATTCGACTGAAAAGTGAACACAATCAATCAAATTTGTAGATAAATTTATTTTTTACTTTAAGCTGAATTATATTTTATGTGAAAATTTTAATTTCCATTTATCTTGAATTGATGTTTTTGTGGGTTTGCTCACATATTTTTGCATAACGCTGCCCAATTAATATCTAAGTTTCAATCGCATTTAATTAGCGTATGTACATCCTCAAATATAGCAATAGCGAATCATTGCCGAGCGTGCTAGTATTATAATATTATTGTTCCTTTAACATTTTACTGGATGTGCCAGGCTATTATTATTATATCGAAAAGAAATTTTCTTTCTATTTATCGGTCTAAACCAAAAAACCAAAGGTATCTTCTTTTAAGTCTCCGTTATATAAATCAGACAACTGTGTAGATCGAATATGCAGTCATAAAAACTATACCTGGCCTATTTCAAGTTACAATCTATAATATATTCTAATTACTTAATTGACTACTTACTGCGATTGAATATTATTGTGGTATCAGTCTTTACTGCCTGTTGCAACTGAAGTGAATTTATCTAGAAATCGATACGCGAGACACTTATCCTTGAATGTATACTTTAGATTAGATTCCAAGTAAATATTTCTTCAAAAATTTTATGTATACAATCTGACAAACACATTATATATATCTTTATTGATATTTGATAGGCCCAGTCTTGACAAATTCCTAGA
>NW_027112533.1:29538-34947 GCF_000696795.3 Halyomorpha halys
ATGTATACAATCTGACAAACACATTATATATATCTTTATTGATATTTGATAGGCCCAGTCTTGACAAATTCCTAGACGATTCGAATCCGACTTGGGGTGTTAATTTTTTTTTATTGAGTGGTGGTCCCACAAAATGAAAAACTTGATCCTAACCATGATTAGGCAGTCTAGCAGTTCATTTGGAGTCTTGGCCGAAAAAAAACAACTACATAATGATACATCCAAATAAATTTGATGTTAGTTTATAATGGAGTGGTACAGGGATGTAGAGAAACTACCCATTGGTAGCTCTCCAATGACGTTTTTACAATAGCAGGTCTCGTGACCAGCTCCTTTTCTGATGTCTCGGAGGATTATCAGGAATGGAAGAGGAAGCAAGGTTAACTAGTGGGTTTGGTTGATTAGGAAGTTTATAATGGAAGGAATAATATCTGGTTCGGGCTATATCGGTAACATATGGAACATTAAGGTCTTTATGGACGATTTTATTTGTGATAAAGTAAGAGGAATTGAGGATTGTACAAAAGATTTTGAATTTTATGAATTGGATACGAGAGGAATTCGAAGGTTTAGTGGAGCCCCAAAGCTCAACTCCGTATGTCCAGATAGGCCTGATGGTCGTATAGATCAGTCTTTTGTAATGGATTGGAATTTTAGACAGTTTGTCTAGTAAGTGCTGTAATAGTCGAAATCGACGTGCAGTTTCCTGTCTTTTCAGTCTTGTGTGAGGATTCTAGGTTAATCGTTTGTCCAAATGTAGTCCAAGGTAGCGGATCTGTTCGACAGGGGTAAGAACAACACTATTAAAGGACTATAGGTAGTATGTAGGTTTACGACAAAGGGTAAAGGTGATTTTATGGGATTTATTTTAATCCTCTATTTACGACACTATTCTTCGAGGGGTGTGATATGGGATTGGAGAGTTTGGGATGCAATTAAAAAATTATTATTAAATGCGAGAATACATGTGTCATCGGCATACGTAGTGTGGATAGTGTTTGAATTGGTTGGGATATCAGCTGTATAGACGGTATTGAAGATAGAACCGAGGATACTACCTTGAGGAACACTAGTGGACTGAGAGAAGAGGGATGAATTGGAACCATTGTGGTTTACTTGGAATAATCCATCATTGAGAAAGGAAAGGATGATGATAGAGTATGTAGGAGGTAGAAATTTACTGGGTTAACAAACCATTAAATAAACAGAATCGGAATAGGCAAGGTGCGAATGCTAAGGACCACTGCCCATAGTAAGGCGTTCAAGAGAGTGGTAGGCTGCACTATTGTAAAGTCATCAAAATTATTTTTAAAAAATGTAACCCCAAAAAAATATTGTTTGATAACAGAATAAATAAAATATTCTTTTATATTTTAAGTAAGGGCACCCCGCGTGTCAGAAATAGCGAGGAAGGGATAAAAAATAAAACTGTTCAAATTGTTTTGGAGTTATTTATGATGTGCCTGAATATGAATGAACAATTAAATAGACATACTGTATGTAGCTTATGTAGGCTTATGATGGCAGTTCAGAATGCCTAGGTTGTGATCACAAAAGTAGATTAGTGTTTTTATGATTTATGATGATTATATATAGTAATTATTTTGTGCCTATAATTAATTCTCATCAAGTCATAACTGTGGCTTATATTGTTTAGAAATCTGAGAAGAAAAAATGAATACCGAGCCTTTTCAAATTTAAAATATTTGCGTTTTAATTATTGGACGAATTCTCGTTTTCCTCTCTCAGTTAATGTGGAAGCACTCTATAAATTATTTTAAGAACTGATAGCGATAAGCGAACTGACTCTTCACTCGACAAGGTTGTTTGCTTCATAATATTAAATTATTTTTAAGATAAACATCAGGGAGTGCCGTGGCATCGTGGTAAGGCGCGATGCTACTTACTCCAATGACCGGGGTTCGATTACGGCTGGGCAGAAAATTGTTTTCTGTTACACTGTAGCGGTGGGTCAACTCTTTGGGTTCTGGATCCCTCCTGGGCTCCACCCAGCCTCATAAATTGGGTAAAAATCTGGCGGTCAAGCATGATTCTGACCAAATTACCTCCTTGCACAACTATTGGTCTAGTAAGAGTACTTCCTTAGAAAGAACTACTGATTTGTTAGTACATTGTTGCATTTATTAAGATATATCTCGCGGACTATTGAACATACATTTTTTTACAAACCTCTTAATTTATAAAAAAAATATATCTCAGAAATTATAAGGCGAACATATGTCTACCAGCCTCGAATTAAAACAAGTTAAATTTACTATAAACTAGTTTTATACATTTATCTTTGTAGTAGTAGTAGTAGTAGTTTTTATAATAATTTTTAAAAATTTTTATACTTACGACTAGAAAACGTTTTGTGAATTTATTTTGGAAAATATCAAGAAAATTACTACTCCTACGCAGATAAATGTTAGAATCTTCTTTTTAGTACATTAAACTAGATTTAATTTGAGTGCTCAAAGACGTTCAATAATTCCTGAGATATAGTTTTCCCAAAATAAATTAACTAACTACTGATGTGTTTTATATTCTGTTATGAAATATTGCAACTTAAAAAGCTATATCTCGGGAACTATTGTACGTCAATATCTGTACTCCATTAGGGCTCATCTTTAAGCAAAAGTATTCTCCTTTGAATGATATTCTCTTGGATTTTCTAATGTTGTTGGTAATTTTCAAGATATAGCTAAATGAAAAATTAATTTTTTTCAACGTTTTGAAACAGTCGCCATTTTTTTATTTCCCCAAACTATACTTGGAAACACTTTTAAATAAATATTGACTGGAAAACGAAGGAAAACAAGTCCTCTAGGAAGGACAAAATCACGCATGCCCTATTCAAAAGCCCACATGTTTCTCCTCAATATCTACAACTCCTGCTCTCGCCTCAGATACTTCCCACCGGATTAGAAACATGGAATATATCGTCGTTCTACTCCTTAAGTCCAGAAAACGAGCCCTTCCTCCTCAATCATATCTCAAAAATATATGAGAAGCTAGTCCTCATACACATCCGCAAACACTACGACACACATGACGTCGTCCCACCGAAACAAACTTCTCAAGGTTCTCACGTGGTGTGAACTGCTACCACAATGTGGCCAAGCTCCAAAGCGATGCAGCAAACAACCTAAACAGGAACCTTGCCACAGCCATGATCTCACTAGACTGTACACAGGCATTTGATTCTGTATCCCACTCCACACTAATTCAACAACTCAGGCTTCACCAAATCCCTGACCAACTGGCGACATCGTTGGATCCTATATCAGTGACTGGACCTTATCAGACTGGGTCAAAACCGAAATCTTTTGGCGTCCCTCAGGGTTCGGTCCTTGTGCCACTTCTATTCAATATTTACACTGCCCACATGGTCGGGATGAAATTAGACGAAGTTCAAATATCTGCATATGCTGATGACATATACAAGCCCAATTTATCGCTAACAAACTACGAGACATAAACATACACATCAACCCACAAAAAACTGACGTTATCACTTTCTCATACAAGCAAACTCCCAACAGAGCACCAAAACTTAACGAATAGACAGTACAAACCAAGATCTCATATACCTTGTGAGCTGGTATAACTGGTACCTAAACTGGAATCTCACCTCTCATTCACCGCACACATACAAAACAGAATACAGATCGTCAAGTCAACATCATACCAACTCAAACACCTCAACTATACAACAGGGCTGTCACTCAGACTGAACCTCCTTATTTACAAGGCAATACTACGACCATCACTGCTACATGGTGCACCTCTACTACATTTCCTATTTTCCTATACCCAACAGCCTTCGATCACTAAAACAGAGCAGCACACTACAGAAGAGCTGCTGAGGAACATCACGAGAGAGACGTAACATGACACACATTCATAACGAACTACAGCTAGAAACTGTACAGCAACACATCACACGGAGACACATCAAGTTCGTCGACGGTGAGTGATTGGAAGATTGGATTGAAGGAAGCAGAGATCCTTCAATCCAATCTTCCAATCACTCACCCCATCCCACCTTCCTGCGAGGTGGCAGGATAGGAAGGGCCCTATCACCCTCCCTTAACTCCTCTCTTGCACCCCCTCTCCCTCTCATACTATTTTTCGACTTCTGACTATTTTTTATTATTTACTATTATCATATAGTATATTATTGCTATAACTACTAATTGTTTTATTTGCTCTTCTTTTTTCAATCATCCCGCGGAGGCCCCTCACCTCCAAATTCTTTTATTGTAGTATTCTAACAGAAGGGTCCATTCAAACCACTGCTAAGTATCTCATTGTATACCTTGAAGTACCAACGGTAGAAAAAAATGTGTTTATAATCCAAAAAAAAATAACGTTTACCAGTTTGATACCCATTTTTTGAAAATTTCTCCTCTCCTCCCCTTCTCCGATATCCCAATTTACCTTTTAGCCCCCTTTTTCCTGTGGGGACCTCTGGATCAATTATTTAATAGTATTTAAGCTTAAGGTTCAATAAAAGCTTAAGCTTAAGGTCTTTAGCATCTTCTAATTACCCTATTTGGAATTTTAGCCTCTATTTTTGTAGTATTTTTTTATTATCTGTCGTTCCGTTTAATACAATCATAAATAATATATTGTTTCCACATATTTTTTCTAAATGGAAAAGATTCAAGACATGATCATAGTGTGGTGTTACCATTTCCATTCGATCAGTACCCCCCCTCCCTCGGAACTCCTCTACCTTCTTCCCCCCATCTTAAACTGCTTGAAAAGAACACTACTTGGTGACCTACTTACTTAAGTACTCAAATAGCAATGGATGGCTTCTCGAGTCGATTTGTCCTCAAGAATCACTTCAAGTAAATCTGCTTATCGCATAACGGCAACGGCAGTTATATTATTTAAAATTAAATTTTCTATTTTTAAATATTCCTTCAATCAGCCGATAAATGTTTATTTCATACCAATAAAGTATTCATTTGATATTGGTAAATTATTGTAAATCATGTTTTTTATAAATTATCATTGACTCAGTACGATCTTGCATTGACTTGTCTTAAAAATCCTCCAAAATCAAATCAGGGGCAGCTTCCCCCCTCCCTTTCATAAGCGAAAATTTTTATAATGATATATAATTTTCTTAAAATTTTGATTTTATTCGCCTTTTCCGTGCTAAAATGTCACAACCTGATTGACTATAGCTTGCTCCCCCCCCCTCCTAGTTTTTATCGTGGGTACGCCCTTGGAACCATGGGTAATATATACGAGAAGATGATTGGGGTGCGGTCAGTGTCGACGTTTCAGCTAAAATACAAAATTATTTTTAAAAAAGGTGAGAAATAAAAAAAATACAAAGGTAATTAAATATTTGTAATTTTGGTTATGATTAATATTGTTCACTAACCGAAC
>NW_027112533.1:38989-39565 GCF_000696795.3 Halyomorpha halys
TATATTACATATTATAGTATTTTATATTATATAATATAATATACCTTAAGAAATTATATTACACTGTAGCTGTGAGTCAACCCCGTGGGTTCTGAAGCCCTCTTGGGGTCCACCTATAAAAAATCTGGTGGTCGAGAGTGATTCTAACCAAATCACCTCCTTCCAGAACCATTGGTTTAGTAACAGCACTGAACCCTGGACCCTTCGTTGGTTGTAGTCGTACACATTTTAATTTTATTTTTTATCAATATTGTATTTACAAAAAATTATAAAAACATAAAGTGGTTTGGGGTAAAGTAGGTCAGCATTTTTAACACTTAGAAAAAGGCATTTCATATTCGCTTTTAGTACCGTCCCAAACTACCAAATGCCATTTTTCAATGAAATTGAAAACTAGAAATTTTTCAACTTGATTTATTCTGAGGATTTAATTTTTCTTCCAGTGACTATTGTTCCTATAATCGTTGACAACTCCTCATTGCATTTTGTCCAATTCTTACGTCAATAGAACTGTTGGAACGCTGAATGTCTTTTCTTTCATTCCAAAAACACGAAAATTATAATTTAAAAAATCAT
>NW_027112533.1:41735-43537 GCF_000696795.3 Halyomorpha halys
TAGGAGAATTTTGAATTGTAAGGATGGAGTATGGGAGAAATTTTATGTTTTTTTACTGTATAAAAATCTTGTCTTTAAGGTTAACAATCAGTCTCAATTTATGATAGATATATCAAATCGCGCCATAGCATTATTTACAGCTGTCCAACAAAATGGCTCTTTTGATTTTGATGCCCTGAAGAGAAAACACGCGTCTTTTGCTGAAATGTTTACGTTTGAATCGATTAAAAGCAATTAGTTTGCAATTAATTCGTCTCTACAAGAGATTATAGAGTATTTGTGCTATCGGAGAGAACAGCTGGTTTCGGATGACTCGGCGAAAACTCTCGGAGAGCTGGCCCGACACCAGTCAGCACTCCTGTGATTTATGGTGGATAGGATTTGATAGACTGGGACAATACAGCACAAGCTGCAGCCACGGCTTCATCATCTCTGTCACAACTGCTGCTCATCTGCTCTCCGATGATGATGGATAACCATCCAGCTCTAACCAAACCCTTCACTGCTTCCCCTATGGTACTAGTAATCCCAGTAGCAAGGAACTGATAACTATATTTCGATAAAGTATAAAATTATATCTATTGATAATTTTTTGCTACAGGAGAGTATTATTTCATGTAAGTCAGTCTATCAGTAGAGCAGGGGTGGAAAACTTCTCTGCCTATAAGATCTAATTTTTTTTTATAAGGGTATCGGGATCGACTTGTCATAGGCGTAGTGTAAGAGAGAAGGGGTGTGAAATACATATTATATTTATAAACTGTGTTTCAGTATCAGGTGCATTCCAGCGAGGTATGAGTAGATAAGTAATACATATATTCAAAACTATTTTTTTATTTTTTAAATCACTAATTAAGTTTTCGAGATATAGGCTCATGAAGAAAATTAATTTCCAGGCCCAACATTTGATAGCAGTGTTGTTCCGTACATCCCTTACATAAAAAAAAAATCGATTTTCCGACACTTTTTCAAAATAATTTTTTACTAACTCAAAGTGCAATTTAATTCATTTATCAGCTACAATGTATAGGTTGTATTTGTTCGTAAATATGACTGATAATTTGAATTCAATAATTCGTTTTCGCGTGTTTTTGGGCCAGAAAAATGTTTTATAAAAGAATAATATGACATACTTTTTGCTAATCTATCTATAGCTCGCTGAGTACACACCGTACTGAAGTACTGATATACGGCTTATCTAGCTACGTAAAAATGAACGACGATAGTTATTCATTTAAAATTTGTTGAGGTTAATGACTGAATCAAATATTTATAACATTGTACAACGTTTCGGGACCACTGTTCCATATTCATGCACTTTAAAGCCTACAACAATAATAAAACTATCATAACACCAATCTTCATCCTTATTTATTTTTAATATTCACCTCATAATTTCATATGGGAAATCGTCAACCTTCATCATCTTCACTTCTCCTTAGCACAGCCATTACTCTATATTTCCTTACTACCTCTTTGGACCTTATCTCATGTCCAGTGTGCTATTTGGTCACCTCCCTGTTTTTTACAAGTCCTCTTTTGTATTTAATATTAACTTAGTGATTTTTTACATAAACCTGTTTATTTCGTCTGATTTTTATGTTTTTATTTTAAGTCTATTTATAATGTCGGCATAATGTGTATTTAAGTGTTTAGTGTCAGTTTTATAGTTTACTGTGTTTTTTGTTATATATATATATATAAGTTAAGTATCGGCGAAAGTCAAATGTCAAAAAAAAAAAGAAGAAGGAATAAGATGTAACACGTTTGAACTGCTGTAACATACTATCTTTATTGGGTTC
>NW_027112533.1:43587-45659 GCF_000696795.3 Halyomorpha halys
ATATATATATTTTTTATATATTGTTTAAGCTCACGTTTGTGAGCTTAAACAATGAAAAAGAGAAAAGAGAGATTGAAATGACCAACTCTCTTATTACTCAAAGACTGACTTTTATTGTGTTCCGTACCTCTATATATACATCTTCGATCAGCTGATCTACTCGATAACCTGCCATTGAAATAACAGCTGACTAAGGCTGTAACTCACCCCCCTCTCTTCTCCACCAGTTTACGAACAATCCTCGTAAACCTCAACTATACAATAAATTAATATAAGATACAACAACAATAACTATTTACAGTAAAGTATATACAATAACCAAAACAAAAGATTGACACTCCTCATTAACTCTATTACAAACCAAAAGTAAAGCAAATAAAAAAAAAAAATCATGAATTTATACAATTAAAAAAAAAAACAATATAATTTATTCAGAACATCGTACATAGTCAAAGATAAATTAAATCACCACTTCAGAAAACATAATACAGCAGATAAGTTGAGATAAGGACACTCCGAATTCCTCTTTCGCAGGTGTTTCGGTTAGTGGGACTTTAAGTTGTTCAATATGAACTGTCCTACGCTAATGCTGTATCTCCTTACCACTGTTTGATCACAACATTCTATATACAATTGCCCCAATTTTATCATTCCCTTCCTATCTGTGAGGTTTAAATTCTCCCGAACTACTCTCCTAGCTTTTCCCTCTCTAATTTTTCCCGGACTTTTTCCCATACCTTTTTCTTAGTGGCATGATTGTTGCTTATCTCATCACCGTCACCCTTATAGTCCCGCCGGATTCCACAAAACCCGAAAAGGATCTCAACGGCGAACCCCGTAACGGTGTGCATCGAATGATTGTATGCCGCAATTGCCTTTGGCATTGCCACGTCCGGTTACAGCCCTTGGTCTGCCTGGTACAATCGAAGGTGATCGCTCAGCGTTTCGTGAAGCCGCTCTACGCCTCCTCTACTTTTGGGGTGTCCTGGTGTGTTGAGGTGCCATATCACATCCAAGTCCTTCATTTCTTTTCGTATCAAGAGTTGTCAAATTATCTTCCACCATCCGATGAGATTCGTTCCGGAACTCCGTAGAACTGAAAGCACAAGCGGAGAGCTGCCAATACTGCTTCCGATGACCTATCTTGTACCTGGTGTGGCATTGCCGCCTTACTGAAAAGGTCAATCATGGTCACCCATTTGTACCTCTTCCATGTAAATGTGTCTGGCCAATCAAATTACAGTTTTGCTGAGAATATGCTAAATAAACACACAGCTATATCCGAAAAATTGATTAAGCCTGTAGGATAGGTCGAGGCATCACAAGCTAGCGATTTTTGACAAAATATTGTAGGTGCAATTAGGACGGAACTTTATGATTGTACGAGAAAAATTGGCTGTTGAAAATCTTTCGTAGAATATGTCCGTGACACAATGGCAAAAGGGCCAGAGAGGAGGATGAAGTAGATATTCCGCAGTGGAGGCAGCTACCTTTTAGAAGCCGGAGAAATTACAAGGCGCGATTCGACTTCAAACAGAAACCTTCTTGATCGCCCAAGTTTGAATATAAAAAAAAGAGATGGCAGAGACGTTCAACGTAGCAATGCACCTCGAGGACTCAGAAAAGAGTACGCTCGTAGATGCTATGAATGCAATCGTTCGGGCCACATTGCAGCGAACTGTACTTCGGTCAAGTGCTTTGAATGTGGGGACAAAGGCCATAAGCAAGACCATGTCCCTGGATTTACCGACGTTCAGTTCCAGGAGGAATGAAAATGAATACTAACAGAACAAGATGCCGCAGGGATTTTCCAACTTCAAGTTCTGAAGTGATAAAGAAGAAGAAGGAAAAGTCTGGTTGGCCACGTCAACTAGGTTGAATGAACAGGTGGACAAGAGGTATTATGAATTCATTCAAATGCCGTTCGGGCTTAAGAATATATCTTTTTTTTCCGGCCAAGAAGCACCGCGGCCATAGAGGGCCTATTGTACGCCGTCCCTCCTCTGCTCAAAACAGGCCAATTGCCTTTGCAAATCTGGACACTGTATAAGGATCCACTGTTTCGCAAAGTT
>NW_027112533.1:46029-46755 GCF_000696795.3 Halyomorpha halys
TAACCCAGCCTTGCTCTCAGCAATCTTTTTGATATGCCTCTTCGCATGGCTGAGACTAATTTCACATATGGGGTCAGGTGTGAGAGGAACATACTCTGATCCTTTCCTTCCTAGATAGTCCGCTCGCTCATTACCTTTAATGCCTTTATGTCCAGGTACCCATTTACCCCGATCCTTGTTGGCCAAGGAGAGAGAGTTCAGGTTACCCTAACACTCCTCCACCAATTTGGAGCGGGTTGCATAGTTATCCAGCGCATAGATGGCTGCCTGACTTTCCGTGTAGATCGTGATTAGCCTTCCCCTCATGTCCTCTTTTATTAAATTCTGGGCATAGAGATTTATTGCAAACACCTCAGCCTGAAACACTGTGGTATGTTTTCCTAACGAAATGGATGTGCCTTGATTAGGTTTATCCACCCTCCATATCCCTGCTCAGGATCCTTGTTCCATTAAGGATCCGTCTGTGTAGCAGTGTATCCCATTACACGGCTTGTGTGGGGTTGGGGTTATTTGGATGAACCATTTAATTTAATTTTAGGGTACAATTATTATTTTAAAAACGTGGTACGGCCCAGCACTCGTCCAACATGCCTGGTCCGCATCCGTCCGGTACGTCCAACACGCCTAGACCTTTTATCATCTTCCATTGGTGGCTCGCCGACCCCGGGCGGCCGAGCCCTTCCCAATGTAAAGTGCGTTGGCCCGACCACTTCCCTCCACCCGTAG
>NW_027112533.1:49580-51934 GCF_000696795.3 Halyomorpha halys
AAGTCCGAAAATCCCGGTCTTTCTCAACAGCCTGGCTCGGTGTCCTTCCATGGCGGAGCAATCCACTATTACGTGTTCTGCTGTTTCAGGAACTCTGCACGTGGGGCACCGGGGGTCGATGCACCGCCTCATGTGACACCGTTTTGTATATCTTCGTGACCCTCAGCAGAGCCAGCCGTTGCGTAGTGGCCAGTCTCTTCTTCTGCTCCCGCGTGAGGGTTCAACTCCACCCAGGGGATGCGTACCTCAGGATACCCAAGACCACTCCTTTGTATATAGTCATTGTAGCGGGGTACCTGAGGCCCCAGAAAGCACCCCCTATACTGCTCAGCCCGTTAAGTGACAGAGTCACCCTATCCCTCAAATATGCCAGGTGAGGGGTGGCGTCGAAGCCTCTCCTCATCCTCACTCCGAGGTATGTCACCTCCTCACCCAGCCCCACCTTCTCTCCCTGTATGTCCAGAGTGATAGGGTGAGCCCTGTCCGTGGAGCCTTTTAGGAGTATGGCCTGAGTCTTAGCTGCGGCCATACTTAACCTTCTCCTCACGCACCACTCTCCAACCAGACTGGCACATCTCTCCGCTTCGTTCTTCAATCTGGCTCTGCTATTCCCGGCCACGATGACTGCCAGGTCGTCGACGTAGGCCTTAGCAAGGAACCCTCTATCTTGTAGTTCCCCCAACAACTCATCGAACACCAACTTCCACAGGGCCGGCCCGAGAACCGAACCCTGCGGGCAGCCTCTCTCGATCCTTCTCTCGACCTCGGAAAAGCCACCCCTGATCTTCACACTCCTCTTACTAAGGTAACTACTCACGAGGGAGTATAAGTTGCTGGGGGTGTCGAACTCTTGCAACCACTGGAGTACGCGCAGCCACCAAACACTATCGAAGGTGGAGGATATGTCGAACAGTATCATCAAGACATATTTCTCCGCCCTCCCTTCTACATCCTCACGCACTCTCAGCAGCGCATCTGTTGTTCCCTTGCCACGGGTCGAGCCGTATTGCCATGGGTGACTTGCAGCACTGAGGACTGCCCCTATAGTACTCTCTCTTCAGCTGCGTCAGGGCCGGCGTCCACCATGGGACCGGACGTGCTCTCACTCTGCGGCGCTGAAGGGTAATATTGGCCGCTTGGGTGATGGCGCCTGTCAGGGTTGCCACTCTGTGGTCAATTCCTGACTCTTGCTCCATCGGCGCCACCTCCTCCCATTCTCTATCCACCAATATCCCCACCAGTTCACTAGAGAAGGCTCTCCAGTTCGCCGATCGGGTCACAAAGCCCCTTTCCTCCTCTAGGACTCCGCCTTCCCCATCCACTACACTGAAGGCTATGACCCGGTGGTCGGAGCTCGTGTCAGACCTTAGGGTCCAGTCCGCTATTCGCTTCGCCATGGGAGCCGTGGCCAGTGTCACGTCTATCCAAGTCTGGCCCCTCGCACCCACGAATGTGGGGCCAGAGGGCTCATTCATAACGACGAGCTGACACCTAGCCACGCTCTCTTCCATCAGTCTCCCTCTGGCGTCTGCGCGAACCGAACCCCAGGCCGTGCTCCTCGAGTTGGTGTCAGAACAGACTATCGCATTACAGTGATTGAGTACGACAGCCTCCACAGCAGCGATACTATCGTTGATGTCTTCGTTGTTCCTTCTAGGCGGCATGTACAACGAAACAAGGGCGAAGGAGATCCTTCTTCACCTCACGAAACATGCCGCCTGATCTGCTGTGGTGAATTGCTTCAATTCCATAACGTCGCGGGAGGTCCAGAGCCACCGGCTGCCAGTCCTCCGGATCCACTGGTGATCAGTCCTCCAGATCCGCTCGCAGCCTGCGCTCCAGATCCACCCATGGTTCGCCTCCCCGATTCCCTCACTACAGCTATTAGATTTAAACCTCATCTAATCACTATTAGATTTAATCCTCAGTTAATCTGTTATATTTTATTCTTATTGCTTAGCCTATTTTTATTTTTATATTGTTATTATAACCCCCCATTTTCTTTTTTATTTCTCAACTTAAGGAAAACTTTCTTTTTTATAGAAACTATTAATTTATTAGTGAATATGATTTATTTTTTCTGCTTTAGTAAATTTATTTTAGTTTCTTTGATATATTTTCCAAACACATTTTTACTTCTTTATCTATTATTTTCTTCCTATTTTTTATTTAATCTTCTAAGTAGCATTACTTTTCTTTTTATCTTCAAGCTAAGTAAATTATCTTTGTATTCAAATACTTATTTTATCTCTAGTAAATTATATTTATTATTTCTATATTTATCTAAATTTAATCCATCATTGTATTCATATTGGCAAATAGTGAATGTACCCTCTCCCTTGATATTAACCCAA
>NW_027112533.1:55359-72195 GCF_000696795.3 Halyomorpha halys
CGTGTAAGGTGATATTATCGCCGATGGTGACGTCTCTGATGACAGTCGACAGCCAGTCCCTTCCAGCTTGGATTCGCAAATCACGATGCACCCCCGAGATGATAAATAAAATTACTAAACTCGAGGTGTGCACCCCCTTGTGCCTGTTCATCCATGATCCTAAGCAGACGTGTCTGCACCTCATCACTCTGCTCACGAGTGAGCTGGACGGAAGGATAGCTGTCAGGAATGATGGCAACCCTGCTGCATCCCGCAGTGTTTGAGTACGTCGATCTCATCAGTCCACCTCCCCTAGGCCTCTTTGCCGTAGGCGCAGAAGTCCCTGGGGAGGACTTTATCCTCTTCTCAGTGGAGGGTCCCGGTCCTGAAGAATTCCGGTCCCTATCAGCAGAGGTTGAT
Source organism: Halyomorpha halys (assembly GCF_000696795.3). NCBI lineage: Eukaryota > Metazoa > Arthropoda > Insecta > Hemiptera > Pentatomidae > Halyomorpha > Halyomorpha halys. The sequence goes on from NW_027112533.1 coordinate 55,759, forward strand.
GGGCCCGGTCGTTCATCAGTGTCGTTCATCAGTCCCCCCTTGCCTCATATCACCTCTCCTGGTCCCGAAGGGTTCCGGTCCCAAACACCATAGGTGGAGGTCCCCTGTTCGGGACCTTCGGTATCCTGATAACTGACCCTAAGCCTCCTTCTAGCCCTGCTGGATGGTCCGGGTCCCGCCGAGTTCCGGTCCCTATCAGCCGAGGCTGATGGGCCTGAAGGTCTCCCGGTATCTCGTGGCCGATCCAAGTTCCTTGGCTCACTCTCTGCAGCATAACCAGGTTCAGTAGAGCTCTGTTCCCTATCAACCAAAGTTGCTGGGCCCAAAACACTCTCAGTCTCCTGTATTCCTGCTGTGGCTCTATTGATCGCACGCCGCCTTCTCCTCATTGCGCCACTGGCACTGCAGGTACTACCCCCTCTCCCTGCAGCGGGTATTAGACACAATGGGGTGCGCCAGGTGCCCCAAGTGGCCATTCAGGGTGATAATAATAAGAGGGCATAATGTTGTAACTATTGAGTGTATTTGAGAACCCAAAAAGCGCAGGACCGTTCATATGAACAACTTAAAGTCCCAGTAACCGAAACACCTGCGCAAGGGCTTACTCTTGGAGTGTCCTCATCTCAATTTATCTGTTATGTTATGTTTTCTTAAGTGGTGATTATTTTTTTTTTAATTTATCCTTGATTATGGCGATGTACTGAATAAATTGCGTTGCATTTTTTTTTTAATTGTATAAATTCATGATTTTATTTTTGTTTTGCTTTAATTTTAGTTTGTAATAAGCGATTATAAGGAGTGTCTATCTTTTGCTTTCTTCATTGTATATACTTTTTGTAAATAGTTATTGTTGTTGTATTTTATATTAATTTATTGTATAGTTGAAGTTTACGGGGATTGTTCGTAAACCTGAGTCAGCTGTTACTTCGATGTCAGCTAACTGAGAAGATCAGCTGATGGAATGTATATAAAGAGATGTACGGAACCCAATAAAGCCAGTATTTTACAGCAGTTGAAGCTTGTCAGATGTTAGTCCTTCTTCTCTTTTTTGACAATTAGCTTTCGCCGATACTTAAGTGGTGCCGAAACCCGAGTTCGTTGAATATCATAACAAATTTTAGTCCAAAGAAAAAAAATTATTTTCTTTGTTCTGTCTGATTTATCGCAGGTAACGGAATAGTGAGAGCAGCAGTTCTAAACATCGAACGTTAGAATTTCACCAACCCACTTCCATCTGCAGCCAACCATCCTCTAGCAGCAGATAACCAACCTGTAGCTGCAGTCGACCCGGAGATAGAGCCATTACCGGAAGTTTCTTTAGCACAACCTCATGCCAGGACGCTAGAACGGATTAAGGTCCGTACGGCAACCGCACAGGACCTGAGAAAGGCGGTGTTGGAATTCACAGGAGAGACCGGAGAATTAAATCATTTTTTAAAAAGGGGTGATCGGCTGTGAAGACAGCCGAACACCTGCTCGACAGTGAGAATGCTGAGGCGTTTGAGGCAGCAGTCGTCTGCAGGGTGAAAAGAAGTATCCTCAATCAAATTCAAGCGGATGAGGGGACGCCCTGGAGCGTGATCAAGGAGAGGTTGAAGAAGGCATTTGGAGGAGGACGTTAGTCCCCAGAAGATGACATATTTATGATGATCAGGGAGACGAAGAAACCGAGATAGTCTAATGTGCAGTACGCCACGAAACTCCTGTCACGCTACAATAGAATCAGCGGTAAACTCAGCGAAATGATGGAGACAATCCAGGTACAGGGTCGGATGCAATTCCTATCCAATGTACTTAAGATTCAGGTGGCAGCTAGGTAAGAAGGAGGAAATGCCGAGACAGCGCTCCTTCGTAGAGTGCGCGAAGGAACTAAGTGATGCAGCGCCAGAGAGGGAGAGTCCCGTATGGAAATATAAGAAAGTGGATGGACGATAGTTGCTTATAATCGACCAAGGACTAATCCAGTTCCATGGAGAAGAAAAGAATACCGTCATAGTGGGAAGGAAAGAGTAGCTACCACCGAAAGGAGGATGATAAAAGCAAGGAGCAACGGGCGCCGTGAGAACAGAAAATGTAAAAGTAGGACACTTAGTGGCCCACTATCCACGCACAAGGAAATAAAGCGCTCATAGAAAAGGGGCTAGAGCCAGACAAAGCGATGGAACGAGCAATCGCAGCATACAATCATTCCATACACATACAGCATACACTCAGTCACGGGATTTTCTCCTTTTGAGATTATTTTTGGACTGCGGGGACGTCGTAGGAATTACCATGATACAGCGACTGAAGATAGTAATATCGCCGTTAATTGTATGGCGCGGAGGAAGATATGGCCCAAAGTCATGGATAAATTTGAGAAGGAGAAACGCATAAGTTACTAGCACAATCTCAGTTTTCGCGATCTAATGGGCAACCTTAAAATTTGGACGGTGGGGTTCTGTAAAGCTGAAGAAGAACGAAGGCCCATTCAGAGTAGTCACGATTATAAAACATAATATTGTCACCATAGAAAGCTTAAAAGAACAGAAAAAGCGAAGAACAGTTTATCTAGAGCAATCAAAGCTTCCTGCAACAGCGTTATCATGATGTACGGGATTCCACTTACTTCCCTTCCTGGGGGCAATATTGTAAAGTTGTAAAGTTTTTATTTTTTTCATTTTAGAAACTTAATCAGAACATGTGAGTGTAAAATCAGTGATTCATGCAATGAAATTGCATTGCATTTTTTGTTTTGTCTAATTTTTATTTTTTTTGGTCCGAGTGCTGTTATTTTAAATCCTATTTCTGTAATTTTAGTGTATTTGTATCTTTTTTATTGTTATTGTATTTTAATTGTATTCATATCTATCTTATTTATTGTCATTGTCATCTTATTTATTTACATAATAGAGTTTGTTCGTACACTGGTGAGGAGGAGTTACGGACTGTCAACTGACAGGTCTATATCAGCTGATCAAGGAGAACAGCTGACCGATTGAATATATTTAGACGGACAGGCTCCGCAAATCTGTATTTCTTTTCTGGCTTCTAACTGCTCCATTATCTTCCGGCGTGTTTAACATCCACGGAAGGACGCCACATGGTCCTTTCCACAATTGGTGTACTTCGGGGCTTCCACCCTAGGGCAGGCACCGATGCTGTATTCATGGGCACAACGCACGCATGCCTCCTTGTACCCACAGTAGTTCTCGAACTGCTGGCATCGGTAGCATTGGTGTACCTAACAAAATGTAGGCCGGTGAACAGGCATCGGTCGATGTGTCTCACCTTTTTATATATCATCTACGGTGATCTGAATTGGCACCGTGATTACAATAGAGAAGAGAGGAGTTTTCGTGCCATCATTGTTTGATTTAGTTAGACGCCTGAGATCGACAGGGGCTAAGTGCTGGAAGGCAGCTTTAACATCTTCCATGGGCATGGAGATGCCAATGTTTTTAATGACATAATGCTGTTGCGTTTTGCCATGGCGTGGGGCATGGGTGTGATGACCTATTTGTACTGATTTGAGCCCATTGACAACGGTGTCTCGATCCGCTACGGACTCTGAACAGGAAAATCTGAACACCCTACCCCCCCCCCCCGGTTTTACGCACCAGGTATTTAGTTATATGTAAATGAGCTAGGTATTGTCTCACCTCCGTGATTTGCTGGATTGCCACGACAACCGGAGGCAGTTGGGGAGATTTTTGTGGAGAGGTCTCGGTTCTCGTCTCAGTTGGAAGATTTTGCAGCGCGTCGTATGTATTTGGATCAGCAACATTAATATTCCTTTCCTGACGCGTCTGTTTCATTAGTTTCTTTTTGCTGTCGGGTTGAATTTTCGTCTTGCCTGGCGGATTTTGGCCTGCCTTCGATTTTGTCTGGCGAGGACCGGACTCTCCTAGCGCTCACCGAAACAACAGTAGCAGTCCTCACCGACACCAGAATACAGAGGGGACCACCGTATATCAGAGAATATCACGTAGCCATTGATGATCTCCACGACCCACACGGTGGTGTTCTTATAGCTGTCCACCATGCCATCCGCTGGAAGAAGATCCCCCCACCCCTGAACATCCAGGACGCCCGGATCAGTCATCTCACCGTCCAAGTGCTGATGCACCAACATCACAGGAGTATACCGGCGTCCTAGAGAGTCAATACCAGAACTGCGGCAGCTCTTGAACACCTGTGGGGCAAGGACGAACTACACTCTATGTGGTAAAAACTGCCTTCATGGTAGTACATCCCGGCACTCACACTTTCCACCATTTTGGTACAAGCTTCCAATCGACAATAGACCTCCTGTTGACAAGGCAGCCACATCGTATCACTGGTTGCTCCGTGGCTGATTTCACCTAGTCGGATCACCGCCCGGTGACCTTTGAAGTGCACGGTTGCAACTCTGCGCCGATGACTAAGAAGTTATGACTGGAACCGGTTCAAAGAGGAGGTTTGCCATAGGCCGGAGGACGTACCAACACTGCGCTCTGTGGAGGAAGTGGACAACTACATCGACCACTTCACGTCAACTGTTATGGAGTCTGCGCATCAAGCCATCCCCACCTACCACCCTATACCTCCCCACCTCCAGAAACCCCCACCCCACATCATGGCACTCAACGTCAGCAGGCGGAACCTGAAAAACCGTCATTACCGCTCCAGGGACCCAGTAGTTAAGAAGGCCCTCACCACCCAAATCAGGAATCTTGTACGCCAATGGAAGATTGCGATCTGGGATGATCTTCTGAGGGCTACACATGACGACTACAGGAAATTTTGGAAGCTGCAACAAGACCTCGGCCGTTCGACCTCATGACAGGGACCGCCTCATGACCCCCACTGAGCAAGCCAAGTCATTGGCTGCGCACTATCAGCGGGATATTGAAACGCGGACTGGAGTATTGCTCTCAATTCCAACCATGGTCCGTGAGAAGAACTATATGTTTGTCTCACCTAGACGACTGAAGGCCCTCTTGAGACGTCATAGAAACCGGGCCCCTGATCACGATGGAATACAGACCGTCCTGCTGAAACAACTACCTAGGAAGGGAATCGCTCAGCTCACTAACCTGTACAATTCGTCCTTGAGGTTGAGATACTTTCCAGACAAATGGAAACATGCCATCCTGTTTCCACTCTTCAAGCCGAAGAAGACAGGATTCGATGCCGACCATTACAGGCCCATAAGCCTGCTGCCTCATCCCGCTAAGGTATACGAAAAGATCATCCTGAATTACCTTCAGGAATTCTGTGATGAACACTCTGTTATCTCTTACGAGCAGACTGGCTTTCAGGCTAGCTTGAGCACAGAACACTATTTGAAGAAGCTCCAGAATGAGGTGAACTCTCGCTTAAATTGGAACTACGTCACGGCCATGATTTCCATAGACTACACAAAGGTATTCGATACTGTGTCTCACGGCATTTTATGTCGTAAACTCGTAGACCTCGAATGCCCGGAGCAACTCTACGGCGTCATAGCATCGTTTCTGAACGCCAGGACCATCTCTGTGCGGGTTCGAGACGACACATCCCACTGAAATGCGGAGTACCACAGGAGGCAGTTCTATCGCCAGTGCTGTTTTCAATATATACCGCACATCAGGGGTGAAAATTACAAACTAGCTACAGTTGCCGCCTATGCTGACGACATCGCCATCTACATTAGCAGTATGAATCCAAAACATGGACTAGAGCGAGCCGGAGCAGTCTGCAAGGAGATTGTTCAACGCCTGGGTAATTTAAACATCACCATGAACCCATCTAAGACAGACTACGTCGTGTTCGCTCAGCAACAACACAAGCGATCGACTCTCCCGAAGTCGCTCAAACTGGACAATACTCTAATCTCCCCTTCAAACTCAATAGTATATCTGGGTGTGAAGATGGACCGCCATCTCAAGTTCTCCACCCACCTCTACCGGAAAACGAGAACTGTAAGGAGGCGGTCTTACAGACTTAACCACCTCCTCACATCACCAGCGCTCTCTCTGCGGCTTAAACTCCAAGTATACAAGAGCATCCTGAGGCCGGCACTTCTATACGGAGCACCATTCTTCACTTACCACTCTGACGGCATGCAGTGCCACCTTCAGAGATTCCAGGATAGTATGCTGCGGAGGATGGTCCGCACTACATCGTGAAAGAACAAGAAACCTCCGGAACTGCATCATCTCCTCGAACTGCCTACAGTACCAGAGTTCATTGGTCGGAGGCATGTCAAGTTCTTTGACTCCCTCTGACATCTGACCAATCCACTCTTCCAATCATTAACACCAGCGCCCCCTCCTGTGTGCTGGCAGGACCTTCATCCCCGTAGCCAATGATGTACAACCCAGTGAAAAGACACTTATTTTTAGTTTTTAGTTTTAGTGTTAGGTTTTGTATGTAGAGTAAAACTCAGAAAACGAAGTGCGCTCCAGGAATTTTTCTGATAAACATTATATAACATCACAAAAATAAAAAAAAATCTCAATCTGTACTTAGAATGGAGCAATGGTCCAGTAAAAGAACTATTCTATAAATGTATAAATGTAAATCTCAACAATATAATTGGGGCTAGGAACAAAATCAAAATAGATCAGTCTTTGAGAGTACTTCAAGAGTTTAATTTCACACTCCTCTCTCTCCTATTATTTTTATTTTCACTTCGATAAAAGATAGCTTATATATACTTTTTTCAACTTGTTTATTTTCTTATGTTTTTTATATTCACTTAATATTACGTTAATTCCACGGATGGTATCTCGCCTATGTTTGCTGTTTGTCTACTGTAAAGGTATTCGCCAGTGGTCACAGTCCAAGTAATTATCTATACAGACGTATATTGTAGTCATTTTTATCCGGTTTTCGTTATTTCCAGGGAAAAAAAAATTAAGTGGCACCTGAATTCTTTACTTTTTTGTTATGTTTTGTGATTATTTCAACTCACCCCTTTCTCCGCTGACCGTGGGCAAATATAAAAGATAAATATAAATATGTAACTAAATATAAATTAAAATTAGTTATACAGCCGATAACATCTGCTAGTGCAAGAGGTCAACAAGTCTATCATTCAACCTGTTTTTTTTCTCTCTACCCATATGGTCATGGCTCTTTCGCCATAAGATTTCTGGCTGCCTGATATAATGTAGCAAAAAGTTCGACAAATTGATCTGGTCTTCTTTGATATTTTGTGTTATGACCTCGAGGGGAGGACAGTCATATAAATGGCTGAATGTCATGTCCGACACGAAACATAATGGGCAATGGGGATCATCCCTCACTTTGATCCTATGGAGATGAGCACCCAAGTAATCATGGCCGGTGACAGCTTTAAAAGCGGCGACTGACTAATCTAATCTAAACCAACCATTGATGCTGTTCCGTCAAGGAACATTCCTGCATCGGTAGAACATTTACCACCAGCGCTCCCTGCGAAACCGGCTACAGTGGAACTTTTACTGTCAGACTCTAGTTCGGAACCTCCGACACCATCTTCTGAGCAGGGGAGGATGTAATGTTTGATATGTGTATTAGCTCTTTGACATAACTTCCCTACCTGTTATAAGTCAGTTCAATACAGTTTTATGTAAGACTGTAACCTTTGTTTGATTACTTTTCCTTTTCCAACATTAAAGAACCTTATTATTTTGCTAAGAACATTTGAGAAGAGTGAGCTATTGTAGCTGCCTTTAAGATTCTATGAAGGCGTTCTATCTTACCATTGCTTTATGGGTGGTATGCTACGGTACGAACAAGCTGAGATCTACAAAACTTTGCTACTTCGGTGAATAACTCAGAACGAAACTGAGTTCCCAAGTCAGTGACAACTTGGCGTAGGCTTCCAAATCGAGCAATCCATCCTGCGAAAAAAACTCACAGCTACTTTTTCAGCTGTTTGATATCGCAGTGGTAGTACTTCCATCCAGTAGGTGTAGCGATCGAAGCAAGTTAAGCAGTATCTATATTCCTGGAATGTTGGGAGTGGTCCAACAAGGTCTATATGAATTGTTGAAAATCGTTCTGTGTCGTTGGGAAAACGATGTAAAGGCGCTTAGTATGCTGGGTCACTTTACTTCATTGGCAATCTAGACATGACCTGGTCCGCGTTTTAATGTCTTTGTTGATGTTAGTCCAAACAAACGTAGGTGATATTAAATTTAAGGTTCTTCTTATACCTGGATGTGCTAGATTGTGATAATTCTGCAACATTTGGAAATTAAATTTTTTTTTGTATGTAAGGTTAAATATTTTTTGAAGTGTCACACCAAAGTAAATTGTTTTCAGGAGTTTTGAAATTTTAGTGTGGTTGATGGATCATGACGAAGATTGTGTAATTCAGTATCAGAAATTTGTTCCGCCCCAATTGATTCATGATTTATTTGAACAATTTCTTCCAAATGTGACAAATGATTGACCACTACATTATTTTTTCCTGGAATGTGCTATATATCAGTTCTGAATTGTGATATATACTGGAGTTCCCTAAGGCGTCTAGACGATGCTTTATCATGTTTTTGTAGGACGGCATAAGTTAACGGAGCGTGATCTGAATAAACTGTAAAGTTTCTTCCTTCTAAATAATGTTTGAAATGGCTTATTGCTAAGTAGATACTAAGGAGTTCACGATCGTAAGTTGCGTATCGCTGTTGTGCTTCTGAAATTTTTTTGGAAAAGAAACTAATAGGTCTCCATGTATTATCTTCTAATTGCTGTATTACCGCACCTGCAACAGTATTGGAGGCATTGACCTGTAGAGAAAGTTTATAGTAAGTATTAGGACAAGTAAGTAGGGTGGCACTAACCAGCGCCTGTTTGGCCTCCTCAAATTGTTGGCTAGATTCGTCATTCCACTCTATTTTTCTCTTATCATTTTTCTTGGAACCTTGTAAATATTTATACAATAATGCTTGATTTTCTGCTACGTGTGGAATATGTCGACGATAAAAGTTTATGATGCCTAAAATCGCCTGAGTTCTTGTACTGTACCTGGCTTTTTAAATTCTATTATAGTCTTGACATGTTCTGGGTCTGGTCTGATACCTTCACCACTTATTAGATCTCCAAGAAAAACTACTTCTGATGCACCAAATACGGATTTGCTTAATTTGATACGAAGTCCGAAAGAATTCAGTCATTCGAAGACTACTCTCAAGTGTTCGACGTGCTCATCAGGAGTTCTAGATGCAATTGATATATCGCCAAGATACACAAAACAATAAGGTAATCCAAACAATAACTCGTGCATGAAGCACTGGAAAGTACAAGGTGCGTTTCTTAAGCCAAAAAGCATTACGTTAAATTCATAGAGCCCAAAAGGCGTTGTGATGGCAGTTTTTGGTTTATCTTGTTCTGCTACTGGAATAAATAAAAAGCAGAATGCTAATGAATTTTTGAACATTTTTTTTTATTCTACAAAATTTCAGTGACATCTTCACCTCTTAGAAATGGATAGCGGTCTGGCAGGCATCGGAGGCAGCACACTCGGTCATTACTGTGACTACAGGCTGGAGTTTTCCTGATTACTTTTTTGTTCCACTGACAAGATTCATAGCATTTTTTACCTGGATTATCCGTCCCTAAAGGTGGTATTTTTACACTAACACGATTTACAAAATGTGTAGTCGTAGGATTAATATTTGAAGGCCCAGGAATATTTTAAGCTGGCGTCACTGAAAGACTACCCTTTGATTTTTTTTTCATCATTAACCATTTTAATTGATAGTTAAAATAAACACTTACGTAAAATGATGATAAAAAAAAACGTTCCACAAACAAACACACGAGGGTCGTGGTCAACTAGGGCTAGATCTGGTGAGTAAGGCGGATGGTCAAGCATTTTGTTTTAACTGGACCTTCCTCAAATTTTAAGCTATGAAGGAATCAGATCCAAGTCTAGGTTTTAACTCTTCCTTATCAGAAGGAGTTGAGTATGACAGAAACTAATATATTAAAATAAAGTGGAGGGGGGAGGCCGAAAATATTATAATAGTGTTAGTTAGGTTAAGTAAAATTTACATAACATTTTACCTTACATACTAGTGGTGGTGATTGATGATAGATGCCTTTAAAAAAAAAAAAAAAAAAAGTAATTGCTAAAAATAAAAAATTCATTGTTTTCTAGTTTCCACAAAAATTACTGGTTTTGGTTCTTCTTTCTTTTCAACACCTCATTCACATCATACCTTGCCTTGTATGAATAGTATATAGCACCAGAGGTTTTGTAAATTTAAGATTCCCTATAAGCGAAAAAACCCCATTAGATTCTTTAATAGCCCACTTTTTTGAAGGTCCAGTAACAGCTTTAACTGATTTTTTCATTTCCTCAGGGCCAATAGAATTTCTATTCTATCAACTTTTATTTAATGCCATACTTACCTAAAACTAATGAAATAATTGTAACATCATGTACCTATGATTATTGATCAATGATAAAAGATGTCTTGATCCAAGGTACATGATAGTGCGTTTTTACAAATTAAACCTCCTCATCTTCCTGGGTTATGTTTAAAACTAAAATGTGGCATAGTATAGCAAATTACTAACAAATAAACAGAGACCCAGATAGAATATGGTTGAAAAAAATAAATCACAATCACCAACATATACAAAAATAAATAGTAAGATTGAAAATTCTTACTTTTTGAGCTAAAATATTTAATTCTATACAACATTAAATATTTTATTGTAGCATTCTAAACAAAATAAAAAATATATACAGTATCATTCCCAAATAAGATCCTAAAAATGGCAGTGATGCCCCTTGGTTATTGCTAAGAAATGGTCAATAATATCACCAACTACAATTGGAGTCACCGAAGAATTCATCAATAAAGTTTTACAAAATTTCTTTTTCAGTTACCAGCAGTTCAAGGTGCAGTGGCTTACAACATAGGAAATTCAATTTCATCTGAAGGACTGAAATATTATTTATTTTATTTTTTCATTAAATAAGTAAGTTACTTATTTTAATAATTCTATAAATATTTGATTTTTTTAATAATTTATTTTCATTATTTAATAACTGTAACGCTGTAAATATCTAAAAAAAATAACTGACTATAAATGATTGCTTTTGTCTATCAGTTTAAAACATACACTCATCTATAAAAATATCACCCATCAATTTTCTAATTTAATAAATATTATTTTCCGAATTGAGGTATGTTTAAGAAATATTAGTGTTATTTGTGTTGTATAATATGAAATCAATTTTTAAGTTGTCTCCTCGATAATAACTTAAGGGCCAAAACATTGAAGAATTAAAATAAACTTTGTGGAGAGTAAAGTGAATCAATTGAAGCTGTCTTATTAATATTAGATATTTCTATTTTAACAATATATTGAATAAATAATCATTTTTTACTGATTTTAAATTAGACCGCAACCCTGACCATCTTCTTCTATCTGATATTATTTTTGTATATGTTGGTGATTTATTTTTTTCAACTATATTCTACCCGAATCTCTATTTATTTGTTAGTAATTTGGTATACTATGCCACATTTTAGTTTTAAACATAACCTAGGAAGATGAGGAGGTTTAATTTGTAAAAACACACTATCATGTACCTTGGATCAAGTCATCCTTTGTCATTTATCAATAGTCATAGGTACATGATGTTACAATTATTTCATTAGTTTTAGGTAAGTATGACATTAAGTAAAAATTGATAGAATAGAAATTCTATTGGCCCTGAGTCAATGAAAAAAGCAGTTAAAGCTGTTACTGGACCTTAGGAAAAGTGGGCTATAAAAGAATCTAATGGGGTTTTCTCGCTTATACGGAATCTTAAATTTACAAAACTTCTGGTGCTATAAACTATTCATACAAGGCAAAATATGATGTGAATGAGGTGTTAAAAAGAAAGAAGAACCACTACCAGTCATTTTTTAGACTGTTTCCTTAATATCCAAAATTTTTAATAGTCCTTATTGTCTTAGTTTCCTAATTTCTTCTTCATTTCCGAATTTTGTCTTCATTGCCAATTTTTTTTTTTTTTTTTTTGTACAAAATAATACAATAGGTAAATATGTAGTATGTTTCATATACACTTGAAAATCTTGGGAAGGAACCATCCATTGGTGGTACTTCAAACATTAATTTAAATTAGAAGGTCCCGTGGCCATCTTCTTTTCAGACGCCTCGGAGGATTATCAGGGATTGTTAAGGATGAAAGATTAAGAATTAATGGGTTAGAATGGTTAAGGAGTTTGGAATGAAAAGACGCATATCTGTTTTGGGTCAAATCTGCAACGAATGGGATGTTAAGGTCTTTGTGAATGAGTTTATTTGTGACGTATTAAGGAGCATCAAGGATTTTACGTAGCATTTTGGATTGTAACGATTGGATGCGGGAAGAATTTGATGGTTTGGTGGAGCCCCAGAGCTCAATAATATATGTCCAAATTGGTCTGATTATCGTAGTGTATACTAATTTTTTGTAGTGAATGGGAAGTTTAGAGCGTTTGTCAAGTAAGTGTTGTAGCAATTGGAATCTACGAGCAGTTTCTTGTCGTTTCAGTCTTGTGTGTGGATTCCAACTAAGTCTCTTGTCAACATGGAGTCCTAAGTATCGAATCTGTTCAACAGGCGTTAGGGGTGTATTTAGAAAGGATACTGTAGGACAGGAGGGCAGAGGTTTTATGACGGAGAGTAAAGGTGATTTGGTGGGATTTGTCAGGATTTATTTTGATTCTCTAGTTTTTACACCATTCTTCAATAGATGTTATGTGTGCCTGTAGTCAATGATTTCAATGAAAATTTTTGGTGATACTAGATAAAAAAATATTATAAAATAATAAATCAAAATATTAAAACATGTGTCCAAGGGTGCTAATGCACCCTAGAAGCTGAGATTTTTTTTTACATACTAAAAATTTTGTTGTTGGAAATAAAAAAAAAAGTTCCTTAAAAAGTAGGCCGAAAAAAATTTTCTTTACAAAAAAGCAAATCAGATTTGTTTTTAGTGTCCTAAAAAACCTGTAAATATGAATTTTTATAAAATTAAAAAATGTTTTACCTGGCCCACTTTGCAACATCAGTCGGCAGAAACTTGTTTGATATGGGTACACAATTAAAATAATTCAGACGAGGTAATGTTGCAAAGTGGACCAGGTAACCTATTTTTTTTTATTTTATTTAAACTCATATTTAAGTTTAAGGGTTTTAAGGACACTAAAAAAAATTCTAATTTTTTTTTTTTTTAAAAAGATACATTTTTTGACCTATCACTATATTTTTTAGTTATTTTACATCCAAAATCAAATTTGTTTGTATATTATTACCTCATAATAACAGCACAGTATTAATATAATTTAGACAAAACAACCTTAGTGAGACAATTTTTTTTTTTTATGCAGAAATAAAGTTGATGTTTGATTTTTCTACTCCAAGAAACCCTTGGATACGAATTTTCATAGAAATCACCAAAAAAAAAAATAATACAAATTTTCCAAATCAGTTTTTTACAATCAAATTTTACAAATTCTTTACTTAATAAATTAGCCTTACTAATAATTTACTAATAATCTAATATGGGCATTAGATTTCCATTTGAAAATCACAAAAATTGCAATAACTTCAACACTACACCACTAATCTACACAAAACTTAAAAGGGCCTTAAGACCCTCAAAATTGCACAAATGATACAAATTGGACCTTCATAAACAAATCAGACTCAGAGCTATAAAATAAAATATTTGAGAAATTCTTCCTCATTTGAAACTGCTTTTTCTTCCACATAAAGGCACAAATTAAAAGATATTGACATGGCTTGAAAGACCGGAAATTCAGCTTTCTAATAGCTATGGATACCTTGGATTTGTATGAGATTGTAAGGAGTTATAAATATATTTCATGAACTAAGGGCATTAAATGAAAAAAAATATCCTCCAAAATATGTTATTTTTTTAATTATATTAAAATTCATATTTAAGGGTTTCAAAAGACGAATCTGATTTTGTTTTTCCTAAACAAAATGTTTTGTTCAAACTTTACAGGAAGAGACTTCTGGTTTTAGTGATTTTCTATATACCTAAACTTATTTAACAGGGTCAATATTTTTTTCTTATTCTACAAAAAAAAAAAAAATCAATTGGTATGTAATAATCATTAATTATGGTCAGAACAAAGGTGGAATACAATACATAAAAAATGTCTCAAAATCATTGGCAACTCTTAGAGATGTTTCAGATATTTTTTGACCTAGATTCATCAAAAGTCACATTGCAACTGGTGATCTCAGGTGCGTAGCCTCCCCTTGTTATTACTAAAGAAACTGAATTACCTACACCTCAAGTAAATAGGGACCTAATCACTGATGTAGCTAAGTTACATGAAGAAATATTTAAATTAATTATTACATGTTGTTTAATGATTTTTTAATATTATGATTAACAATTAATCAAATTTATTAAAAGTAGGTGATCCAATTTAACACTTACCATAAATTAAACATTGAATAAAAAATGTAGTCAATAAATACAATTAATTTTTAAAACACACAGTGATTAACATAAAATAACCTTGGCTAAAAGAAATTGGTTCATAAAAAATCTTTAAATAAATAGAAAATTCAGCAACTAGAGTTGTTTTACTTCAAACTAGTCAAGGTAGAAATAGAAAAATACTCCCCTAATTAAATATTAAAACTTTATTTTTTTTTTAATAATGTACAGTTTTAAAAAAATGTGTTTGATTTTGATAAACTTATATAGATGATTGACTACATCTCAAGCAATGAGACTCAACAGTGGATTGGCGTAGGCCATTGGTTTTATATCAGGATGAGGAACAGCTGAATATGAAGTAAATTTTGGTTTCATATCATGCCCATTCAAAGTAATAAACGCACCTTTATTGCCCATTGTATCACAGTAATTAGGTGCGGAAAATACCGTGATGCACTTGTTATCATGAGCATTTTCATAACCTTCACTTTTCACCTCATGGCTACGAACAATATAATCTAAATTGTTGGCTTCAATAAAAGCTTTAGTGACATCAGGGCCAAACTGAATACCAACACCACGTTTACTTGGAGCTCTTCCATTGGCATTTTGAGGGTCAGACCATAGTAGATCACACATTAGTCCTTCTTCAGGGGGTTGCCGATTTCTATCAATTGATCGAATATCATTCAGAGTAACACCATCATTTGCAAATAATCCACCATGCATCACTAAAACACGCTTATTTAAACAATGGGCTAAGGGAAGCCAATTGTAAACTTCAGTAAAAAGATCAGCCATTTCAGCTGTATATTTCGACCTTACCTCACCTTCAAATCCATACATTTGATTCATTGTGTGACTTTCATGATTTCCTCGGGACATGAAAAACTTATCAGGATACAATAGTTTAAAACTAAACAATGTAAATATACATTCAACAGAAAATGAACCTCTATCAACAAAATCACCATTAAACAAATAAGGATTATTAGAGGACGGAAGGCCATTCAGCTCAAAAATGTTCATAAGGTCATAGAACTGACCATGTATATCACCACAAATAGTGAACTTCTCTTCATCACCAATTGTGACATCTATTAGCGAGGGTTGTTTCATAAAGAAATCTTTGACTTCAAATAATATTTTATATGCATATTTTCTGTGCAGTTTCCCTTGCTTCTTGTAAGTTTTCATAAGTTCTGTAATAAAGTTTTCGGTAACTTTGCCATCCTCTAATGCAGGTCCAGAATAATCTTCTTCTATAGTAATACTATCAAAATTAATAGAATCTACAACTGATTTTTTTTCGTCATTAACAGCAATAGCTTTTTCAAAAGCTAGTTTTTTGATAAGTTTACTGCATTCATTGTACTTTAATCTTGCATCTTTATCATTTGGACAAGCTTTACTAACAGCTTCATAATCCCTTAAAGCTAATTTAAATTTTCCTAATGCCATATAGGCTGTTGCCCGCCGATAATATGCTTTTACATACGAATTTTGAAGTTCCACAGCTTTTGTTGCATCAGCTAGAGCTGAACCAAAACATTCTGTCTTCATATATGCAAAGCTCCTATTACTGTAATATATTGCATTGTTAGGATCCAATTCAATAGCTTTGGTGTAGTACTCAATTGCTCCTTCATATTGCTGACTTTTAAATAAAGAATTAGCCTTCTCTTTGTACTCTTCGGCTGTTTGTGAAGCACTTTTTTCTTGGGTTTGAAAATCTCCCATTTTAAAATAAAACCAACAAAATTATAAGTTTTAACAAACAAAAACTAAATTAACATTTCAAATATATACAGGTGAACTCATAATGTAAGAGCGTCTTTAAAATACACTAACATTACTAAAATCACTGGATAACCTCAAGACCTAGTGGAGACCATATGTACTTATCACCAAGACACCACGGCCTGCTGTAGATCAACAATGCTATAAACAACGATATGATACACTAGGCCGCAAACAAGCCAACAATATAAATATTATTTTTAATATAATTTTAT
>NW_027112533.1:73415-88741 GCF_000696795.3 Halyomorpha halys
AGGATATAATAAACAATTTTTTTTCACCACTACAGTTTCCTATTACAATCCATTTCGGTCTGTACATCCAATACCAATGTTTCACTCACTCCCATTTTTGCCTCTCATTTCTGCTCAATTATTCAATTCACCCTATCAACAAATTCGCTCTCCGGAATTCACCCTCCTAGATCCTCTTCAGTGACCGGCTAAAAAAATTTAATATAATACGGTAGTGTGAGATCAGACCATCATTCATAGTCACAGTAGTAGATCAGTCTATCAAGAACAAACAACTAGATACATTATACAAGAATAAGAATAACATATAGATTAAGAGGAGAATATAATAAAAAATATTATATTAATAAATTTAATAGGAATTTGGAGTAGGCAGAGATTACATTGTTATCAGGTGGTCAGGGAGGTTGCGGTGCTGCTACAGCACTCCCCCCTCAATAGTCGCGTCTAGGAAACGTACGTTGGGCTTAATTGTTCTCCCGTATCCACTGACAGCGGAAATTTTCTCTGCAGTGGATTTTGTCTTCTTCATCGACGTGTCCTACACGATTGTCGTACTCTTCTGTATTTCTTCTAAACCAACTAATGAGAAGGCTGGTTTCACCCGGTCCATTGAAACTATTATCTCTCTATTGGGCAAATGTAATGTGCGCAGTTTTCCTGTCCGTTTAAGTACGGAATAAAGTCCTGAGTATCGAGCTAACAAGGCCTTTTTTACTTTGTCGTTCCTTAAAAACACGTGTGAACAGGTGTTAAGCGATTTGTGGACAAAAATATTCTTCCTACTTGTTTTGAATTGAGTAGGTATAAATCAAATCACAGAGTAGGACCTTTAGAAAGGTTTTTATTCATTTAAATGTAGACATAAACATTAGAACACAAATGAGAGGAAAAACAAATGAAACGTTAACAATAGACAGACAAAGCAGGGAGGTTACAGTGTAGCCTTACAGTGTTACCATAACATTCTCCCCCTCTTTAATTAATAAGTAACATAGTCTTTTAAGTAGGAAGGAACTCTTATGGTCCTCTGAGGCCTTTGCTTGTGTTGAGGCAAGGGTTAATCAGGTGAAGGCATTACAGTACTGTGACGCCTCTGACTGTCCTGAATCAAGGGCCCATCCAGAGTTTCCACACTAGGCAGAGTAGTTTGTCTTTCTTCAGATGCAGCACCAGAACTTTCATCGCTATTGCACCACCTGACTACAGTTCTCGTTGCCATCAGACAGCTGCACAAGTTGCGGTCGTTCATCAATAGAAGATGAATTGGTAGTGGACTGCTGGATCAGATCAATATCACCTCGTGGTGCCAATTGTCGCAATGAAACAGTTGACTCAGAGCCATCCTTCCGTCTAATGAAAGCATACTGAGGGCTTACTTCCAAGAGTTCTGCCTCTTCAACCATATCCTCATATTTGCTATTTCGCACGTTTCTTTTAACTAGGACTGTTGCATTTGGTATCAACCATGATGGGATGGAGTTTCCGTTTGCAGTCCGATGTGGGTAATTGAAGAATCTTTCATGAGGTGTGCAGTTAGTAGAAGTGCACAGTAATGAACGCAAAGAATGGAGTGCTTGAGAAAGCACTTTTTCCCAATCATCTGATTTAAGACCAAGAGATTTCACCACCAACATTATGGTTTTCCAAATTATACCGTTATAACGTTCCACTTGGCCGTTGCCTCGAGGATTGTAAGGAGTGGTTCGACCAACAGCCACCCCGTTTGAATCTAAAAAGGTTACTAGTTCTTCTGATAGGAATGACATTCCTCTATCTGAATGAATGAATGCCGGCATACCGAATATAGAAAACAGTTGACAAAGACATTGTATCACAGTTTTAGATGAAATATCTTGACAGAGGAAAACAAACGGGAAACGGGAATATTCGTCCACGACTGTCAACATATAGTGATTCTTAGTTTTAGAGGGTAGGGGACCCTTAAAGTCAACACTCAAACGTTCGAATGGTGCTGTTGCTTTAATAAGGGCCCCTTGATTTTTCAGGAACCTTGGCTTGACTTCAGCACATGTTGAACAGGTTGATGCAACATTCTTGACATCCTCTAGTGAGTATGGTAAGTTTTTTATTTTAATCCAGTGGTACATTCTGGTTATGCCAGGGTGACACAATGACTTGTGAAGCTCAAATAGTTTGTTTGGTGATGTTGCACAGCAAATTCTTGAGAGAGTATCTGCCTTATAGTTTTCTTTCCCTGGACGATAAACAATATCAAACTGAAATGGGGATAATTCTAAACGCCATCTCAAAATTTTATCATTTTTTATTTTACTGTTATGCTTCTTATTAAAAATAAAAGAAAGACCCATTTGATATGTAACGAGCTGAAAATGTTTTCCGATAAGGTATGCTTTCCACTTCTTTAATGATTCCACTATGGCTGCAGCCTCTTTCTCTATGGCAGATTGAGACCTCTCAGATTTTGACAAAGTACGGGAAAAAAATGCAACTGGTCTCCCTTCCTGACTTAGTGTAGTTGCAATAGCAACATCGGATGCATCCCTTTCAACAATTAGAGATGAGCTACCAGATATAGTAGTAACCAGTGAATTGGCAATTTCTTTTTTTAACCTGGCAAAATCTTGAGCGCCTTGAGGACACAAAGGAAAAGTGACAGATCCCGTCATGCTACTAATTTTCTCAGAAAAACAAGGAACCCATTTTGAGTAATGAGCGAAAAGTCCGAGGGCACGTTTCAAGGAAGAAGCATCGTTAGGCAGAGGTAACTCAAGTAAGGGTTTCAATCTATCAGGATCAGGACGTATTCAGTTTTTTTGATATAACATAACCAAGAAGATTTATACAGGGCATTGAAAATTTACTTTTCTCAAGATTTAATTCTAGACCATATTTTCTTACTGCTAACATGAAAGATTGAAGGTTATTGTCGTGTTTAGCTTTATCGTTACCACAAACAGTGATGTCATCCAAATAGGAGAAAACTCCTGTTAGACCTTCATCAGAAATAATTTTGTCAATCACGCGTTGAAAACATGCTACACCATTGGTAACACCATATGGGATCCTTTTGAACTGATCTTCCTTGAGCTTCAAATGCAGTGTAGACTTTCTCATCATCTGTTATGGGAACCTGGTGGTAGGCACTTTTCAGGTCTATTGCACTAAAAAGGCTGTACTTCGCTACGTTTCTTACTAACTCATCCATGTTGGGTAGAGGGTAGGCGTCTAATAAAGTGAACTTGTTGATGGATTGAGAATAATCTATAACAAGCAACTTCTTATGATTTTCATTTTGAACAACCAAAACCTGTGCTCGCCAAGGAGAGTTGCTTTCCTCAATAATGTCATCAGAAAGTAGTTGTTCTATTTCCTGTTTGATAAATCTTTGATCAGACTCAGAATAAACTCTTGACTTTGTAGCTATAGGTTTGCAATTTGGAGCGAGATTGGAGAATAATCGTGGAGACTCTACTCTAGTGGAGACTCTACTAAGGCCGAACAAATTGTAAGTGGTTCTCTATTTCCACCAAATTTTAGTTGTACGCCAAAATGTTTTTTTTTTAAAATCATGACCAAGTAGTATATCACAACCGAGTTCCTTTAGTACAGACAGTTTAAATTCAGGATTACTGTGACCTAAAAGCTCAAGGGTAACAAGCACATATCCACTTACTTGTGAAGAAAGAGATGTAGTTGCGTATCACTATACGCTTCCACTTTCATGATTGACTCACAAATCGTAATGCTTAACAATATCCAAATTAATAAAGCTGTTCGAGCTTCCAATACCTATTAAACACTGCACGGGTTGATGATCTATTTTAGCTATTACGACAGCTTTTGCTAGGTTTTCAAGGGCTCACCATTGATGGTTGCTAAGACTATGCCAGCTGCTACTGGTCCTCTTGTACTACTTACTGAATTCTTCTTCCTACATACCGAAGCGTAATGTACCTTTATTTTGCAGTTCCTACATTCAGCGTCTTTAGCAGGGCACACTGAGCGAGGGTGACGGTTGTAACCACTAAAAAGCAATTACCCCCCTTCCTGGGGATAGCAGAAAGATGATATTTCTAAATTGTCTTCTGGTGAGACAACATTGGATGGCATGCAGCTGACAGAGCTTTTCCTGGTATTGTTCGGATTGTTTGTGAGCCATTTCCAGTGTCTGAGCTTGATTTACAGCCTCCTTCAAACTCAAAATTTTATTCTCTAAGAGTCGTTGACGTATAGAATTCTATGACAGTCCATTAATAAAAGCATCACGAACATATTCATCCTTATGCTGAGAAGCTGTAGCTGCTTTGAATTCACATTCCTTGGCAAGGAGATTTAAATTTTGTACAAACTGACCTATACTTTCTCCTACTTGTTGTCTTCTTGTTGCGAGCAAGTGTCTAGCAAAGATTTCGTTTTTCTTTTTTATATAAATAGTGTTCAATGCATCTACGGCTTCTCGGAATGTCCCCAAATCACTCACTAAATCGTAAACATTATGAGACAAGTAATTTGTAAATACCTTACATTTGTCCTCATCTGTAAGATTTTCTGTTGCTAAATCCAAGAAGTTATTAAATGTCTTTAGCCAATGTACCCATTCTTTACCTGCTGAAGGAGAACTGGGCTCAGTCTCGAACCTAGTTGGTCTGAGGTACTTATCCATTCGAACTTTACTAGAGACTACACATTTAAATTAATAAAATTGTTTTGAATTGAGTAGGTATAAATCAAATCACAGCGTAGGACCTTAAGAAAGGTTTTTATTCATTTAAATGTAGACATAAACATTAGAACACAAATGAGAGGAAAAACAAATGAAACATTAACAATAGACAGACAAAGCAGGGAGGTTACAGTGTAGCCTTACAGTGTTACCATAACACTACTTTCCCTGAATGCAACAGGACGAAGGTTCCCCATGAACTGCTTGAGCTCCTGTACTGTTTCTCGCAGATTGGAGTCACTAGGTGTATGAGACAGAACTTCACCTGGTAGTCTTATCGTCTAGGTGCTCAGAAAAACTATAATTTGCAATACTATAAATTGCCTAAACTCCTTCAGCAATATTATAATTTGCGTCGTCCCGCATAGTTTCCCTTAGTGCAAGAAGTACGGTCGGTAAATGTCTGACCCAATGATCGCTGTCCATATGCGCCATCAGACTGGCTCTTAAGGTTCCGTGCTATCGCTCCACACAATCGTTCCCTTGCGGATGGTAAGGAAAATTCCGTACTTGTCGGGTACCAAGAAATTCGGTAAGAGAAAAAAAGAGGTCGCTTTCAAACTGTCTTTCCTGATCCGTGGTTAGTTGGAAGGTACTCCGAATCTCGAGATCCATCCTTCATAAAAAGCAGTGGCTATGACTTCTGCTGTTATCTTCTCCACAGGAATAGCTTCAGGCCATCGGGCAAACCTGTCAATCATAGTGGCACAATAACGCTTACCCTGGGATGGTGTCAAAGGTCCAATTATGTGAAGGTGAATATGCTGGGATCGTCCAGAAGATTTAAACTTCCTCGGAGGTGTTACAGTGTGCAGTACGACTTTGACCTTTTGACAGCCGAACCAACATTGCATCCTTATTCATTGAAGGCCAGAAATACTTTCTAGAAAGGAGTCTTCTCATACCTCTGTTTCAGGATGGCTAGGTTGATGCACGGCATTAAAAGTTTTCTATCGCATAGCTTGAGAATGTATAAGCGAGCCTCTGGCGTACTGGTTTCAAAGGTTATAACGTTGTCTGTATATGGTAAATTTAAGGCCTTGAACTGATAATAACTTTGCTGTTTAAGCGTCTCCAATTCAGAGTCTTTGGCTTGTAATTTGGAAAGCCTGTCCATATCGTTTCCTAAATTTAATGCGTCCACCCGTGATATTGCATCAGCGACATCATTTTGGTCTCCTTTGACATGGCATATATCAGTCGAAAACGATTAAGCCATCTAACACGCAAAGGAGATGCTGAACACGCCTTTTGTAACATGGCAAATATTAGTGTCTTTTGATCAGTAAGTATGGTGAAAGTTTGTTCTTCGATGTCTGCTCGAAAATGGCGAACTGCTGAATACACCGCCAAAAGTTCACAATCATAAGCTGAATAATTCTGCTGGCTTTGGGACATAAATTTCGAATATAAACCCAATCCAGGACTTCCAGGAATCCAGTGACCATTGTCCTTTTTCTGGAGCACAGCTCCCATTCAATTGTACGAAGCGTCACAAACGAGGAATAGTTCAGCTTGCTGTTTCGGATGAGCCAAGAGCGCAGCATCCTTAAATTTAAATTTAACTTTAAAAGGGCCCTATCGCTCTCCGCATTCCATTCGATTATAGAACGGTCGTTTTTTTGGCTCCATGCAAGTATTTATTGAGTGGTTACGACCGATAATGCTGCTTCGGTGAATAAATTAAGAAATATTGCCCGTATTTCCGGTTTTTCATAAACAGGCGGCGTTGAGCATTGGCAGAACAGTACAACACCATTTCCGGTCCGCCTTTTAGTTTTCCGGAGTTTGCTAGTTCTGTGAATCCCAGGCACAGAGTCGGATCCATTTTTTCGCTTTGTCTTTAAATTTATAATGATAAAAGCAAAGCCAGTTCTCTTTTTTAGATGAGCTCCTTAGTCCACTAGGTCCTCTTGAACGTGAAAATTTGTTATTAGAACGACCTCTGTGAATATTAACTGAAGCCAGAGCTGCTATCGGCTCAGCCAACTAATCGACTTTTGCCTCTAATCGTTTAGTTCTCTCATCAGTTGCTACTGCGCTCACTTCCTCAGGAGAGTCCACTTCATGGATTTTATCGGTGACTTCTGAAAGCCTATCTATATCTGTGTGCCCTGTAGCCAACAATATCGCTTGTGTATTTCCAGGCAACAATCTCATCCAAACAGTCCTCAAAAAATCAGAAGAGAACCCCTCTCCAACTAACTGTTTCATTGAATGTAGGAAATGTGATGATTTTTCATCACCTAATGGTCTACCTCCTAGCAACCGCTGAATTAGTTTACTTTCCGATTCCACATATGCATTAATTAACCTTTTTTTAATATCTTCATACAGTGTAGAACTAGGATTTTTCACTAAATCTGCTATTTGTTTTAGAACATCGAGGTATTATTATGTTGTATTTAGTTGTGCTATTGGTGATGTTAGTTCGTGAAAAGGTAGTATCAACGCGACAAAACCATAATTCCGGCTCAGTTTTCTAAAAATTAGGAATTTTTCTCTCAATTAGTGTGGTATTGATGCAGCAATCTCAGTCTACTTCTTCTTTAGTCATCCTAATCTATTGAAAATACAACAAAACAAAAGTGTGTACTTAATGTGTGAATATTAATTATCACCATTTTTAAATGACTTTTCGGGTTTACCAATTATTACCTTTAGTTCTATATGTATTATGGAATAACAAAGGTAATTTATTTTAACTCATTAAATACACTTTATTAGGATAATTAAATGAATATAAACTTTAGATATAAATGCAACTTACAAAAAGAAATGACAGGTAGTTTTCAATTCCTCTAGAGCAAAGGGATCATAGGATTTTTTGTTTTCTTCAAGGAATTTGTCTGGTAGACCGATAGGACAACCATTTAATACTTCAGTAATACTAGAAGATGTATCGTAACGGAGACTAACGCGCAAACCCAGTAGTACAATCGGATTTTCGTCCAATTTGCGCAGTCTAGGTGTGACGTGATGGTAGATTTTAATGGCCGATACCATCTCTCTATACATCCATTTGATTGGGGGTATTGTTCCGCAGGACACCTGGGAGGGTGGTGTGCTATTAAAATAGATTTGATTCAAACTGTCTTCCCTGGTCAGTAATGATAGTGGTTGCCAGATCAAATCGGTAGATCTAATGGATCTAGAAGGTAGTGGCCACGGTTTCAGCTGTGATGTTCTGCTGGGGCACAGCTTCAGTCCATCACAAAAAGCGATCGATCATAGTTAGACAGTACGTGTTACCGTTTGAAGGCAGGAGATCAATATGAAGATGTTTAGTGTGTTCGAGGTGGAACATGGAAGTGAAGGAATCCTAAAAGTGGGTCCATCTGATCAGATTTCCGTGAAACACTGGGTAGTAGAATCTGTAGTAGGAGCAGTGAGACTGATATTTATATGTTGTGCAGTGGGCACCGCAGTGGCGGATTGAGATTAGGCACGTTGTATTGTTAAGCGGAGAGCCTTCGCCATAATTATCTCCCTGCGAGCTGTGTGAAGGGAACTCCAACTAGGCTTGAACGTACATAGCCTCGAGTTCTACCCAAACTTATTGAAAATGCTTCTATTTTTCTAGAGCGGTACCTATCTCTCCTTCGAACAACTAAGTATTGTTCGGATTACTCATCGCAGCTTCATCAGTAGCAACTGTTCCGTTGATGTTCCGCTTCAGAGCGCGGAATTTACTTTTCATTTGTTTGGAGAGAAATGTAACCTGATCCGTCTTACGTTTCCTTTCTTTAATTTAAATACAGGATTACCGACCCTATGGAAAGAAAAGAGAGAAGGAAGAAGCAAGTAACTGATAATACTAAAGAATATGAGTACCGAAATCAACTGATAGAAATAACCAATGAAAAAAAAAATGACAAATCAAATATGAGTATAACAGTATAAAAATAATATTAGGATTTACTGAAAAAATATTTAAAAACAGATCAATGTGCTCAATGATGCGTACGTATACCAAAAGGGGATGAGGTTAAATAATGTTCTACCTAGTGCCTAAACTCAGATGGCTTTGGGTGATTTTCTTCTATGCAGAACCTAGTGCAATTAACATCTTTGGCATCGCTTGTATACCAAACTACCTCAAAAGCTGAGTGGTTACTATTGGCAAGTCAATGTTAAATATCATTAAATGAATATATGTCTGTTTTTTGAGTGTTCATTAAAGATTTTGAGGGAAATCATTGATTGAGCAGAACAACATGTTTTTTTGAATAAAATTTCTAAACTTGGTTTATATAATACCAGTTGTATTTTCATAGTGAAAGTTGAATAAATGAATTTCTCAAATAATGTTTTGTTTTTTACTCAATCTGAATTTTCCTAGATTTAGTTCTCTATGTAAAGCTGTTTAATTTTTAAAACAATCAATGATAATTAATATGTAGAAGTTTAAACTTAAGTGAATATTATTGAAACCACTATTGCATTATTAGAGAATAATTGATTTATTAGCATAACTTCTCCTCTTTTTAAACTTTAATTTACAATGTTCAAATCCATAACATAATTTTTGCAAACAAATTAATTCAACTAATGAATAAATGAATGAATCGACCAGTTGTGAAATAAATGAATCAGTGGAACTAGCAATCAATTATATTATCTATGAGACTAATGGTTTTATAGAATATAAATAAGAAAGTGAAACTGGATGTATATCTGGTAACAGTAAGTACATTTAATAAATAGTATACATTTGATGAGTGTACGATTGGGCTTAGTTGGACCATTTGTTCAACTGAATTATTTTAGGTGAATTATAATTATCCGGACCCTGTGCACCATTCGTTCAGTTACTATAAATTCATTTATTTGTGTAAATAAAACTTTTTTTGTAAGTAAATAAAACTTGATTTATTTGTGTAACTTTTCCTCATGGCTATCAAAACTAAGCCAAGTTCAGTGTCACTCAACATGTTTACACAAATGGACTAGTAATAAAATATTTAAGGAGGTTTGTACCCAATCTTGTTTAATATTTTGTACAACCCTTAAGATAATCTCCACAAGATTCAATATCGTTGCACAAATCAGACTATTGCGCAATATTGAAGAAAAAAAATTGCGGGTTTCTGTGAATCATATAAAAGTCCAGAATCAGCAATGTCCCATTCTATTACACAGGTAGCGACTCAAAGTAAACTTTTCCATTTACTTATGTAGTCCTTTTCAGTACTTCTGTGTGAATACGGCCTAAAACTGAAGTTAATAATGAAAAAAATAATGTAAAAGCTTTTTCTTTTTATAAGCCTTTTAAGAAAAAGAAAAATTTGTATTTTATTATTTATACAATGTTTCCCCTAGAAATTACTAAAGCTTAATTTCTAACCAATAAAGAGGATTTAGCAAAGGGCATTATCATGATTTCATCAAATTATGATAAAAAACCTTAACTGACAGTATACAGAAACCTTTACATTTTTTTATTGTAATAAGCCATTGAACCCCCTTCAACTTTATCAGATTGTTCTTATGTTATAGAACACGTACTGCTCTTTATCTTTAGAAGTACAAAGGCTTCATAAATTACTTTTGACACCTAAAGTTCCAAGCTACTCTAGCAGCTATTGACAATCCATTAACAATCTGTTAAGTGCTGTCACAAAGATTGCCTAAATGTCTGTTTCAATTTAATTTCCTGTCAATGAGTAAACCTAAAGATTCTAATGTGATATATGAGCTAATATTAGAATTAGATTTATTTAATAATAATTATATTTTTGTTTTCATTTTTAATAGATTAAATAATGACATGCTATTGATCTATCTTGTCTCTATTTCTTTTCTATTAGATTAACTTTGTATAATATAAATTGATTCAAAATGAATCAATTTCATGATAATTCTATTTATATATTAACCTCCAATATATCCTAATTTTACAGTTACTAGGTTCATTTAAAAATATAAATAAAATTACATCTGACTAAAACATTTTTATTTTATTTCTGTTACAAGAATCACTTGTCAGTCCGCAAACTGTACGAAGCATGCGCAGTACAAGTTTGGGGAAGCAAAACTTGTATTGCGCATGCTCCGTACAGTGTGGACCTTGAGAAGTGCTTTTATAAAAAACAAAATAAAATAAAATTTAAATTATATAAATCATTCTTAATTTCAACTTCAATTAAATTATTAAAAAACTTGTATTTTGAGACTTTTTCATTTTTTTAAATATTTAGCTTTGTACCTTTTTTATTTTTAAAAATTATATGAACCTAGAGAAGAAACATATTGTGTTTTTAAATATATAATTTTTTGGCTTTGAAAAATAAATTAACCTAAACAGGAAAAACAAATAAAAATCGTTTTCATTTTTTGTCAGTTTTGTTACTATTATAGATATTCTCTGAGTCTTTAAAGTTACATCAAGCTAAGCTAAGTTAAGTTCAGCATTATTGATAATATATTAAGACTATATCAGCTCATAGCGTACAAAATAAAAAATCAGGCAATATTTTTAATAAGTTTACTGACACAAAGTTTAGGTATTTAACCTATCAGCATTGAATTTTTTTTTCTTAGAATTGTTGCATCTATCTGCATTTAAAATAATATTGAAAATTAAATTTCAGTTTTGTAAATTTTTCCTGATACTATTTGGTACTGCTAGACATATGCACTGTCATTAAATTGATCTTGAACTTTTTTTCTAGTTTACTGATATAAGTTAATGTATTTATTTTAGTCCTCCAAGAATGAGTATGTCCAATGAGTACAGCAAATATATCCCCTCTCAAAAGGAGACCCTTCCCTTACTCTCATTTTATTCACTTTTACCTCTTTTGAGACCTTATCAGAGACGTCTTTGTTGATTTGTGCCTGAAAAATTGACAATCAAAGCATCTATTAAGTCTAAAGAAAATTTCTACAATTGCAGAGCTCTGAGAGAAGATTTTCACAAACATAAGCATTATTATGTTCGAGTATAATTCTTTAATTTACTTCATTTTTCTATAAATGTTCACATATTATACATTATTTTTAGTCATACCTTAGTTTATTTTTATTTCATGTTATTTTATTCTCTTATTTCGTTACATTATTTTAGTTGTTTGTATCTTTTTGGCCCTAATGAAGCCCTGTTGAGTTACTTTGAGTGCACCTAGGCCATCTTCCTTTTATTGTTAAATTTGAAAATAATATTTCCTAAGGGATAAAATTAAAATATATGAGGAAAAGGTTGGAAGTGCGGCCAGAGAATAACACAAACAAGTTAAAAAACTTATTTATTAGTGCCAACGTTTGGAAATCCAACTCAAGTCAAGTCCACTTGGGTTTCCGAACTCTTCCAAGTAGCCCTGATGAAAGCTAGAAATTCTGGCCAAAATTTTCATACTAATAAACAAGGTTTTTTTAAGAATAACACAAAACAACTTAAAAAACCTTCTTTATAAGTGTGAACATTTTGGCCAGAATTTCCAGCTTTCATCAGAGCTGCTTTTTCTTAATTGATTTATCAGAAAAGAATTACCCCAAAGACTTTTATAGAGCCATCGATACAAGTGTGATTATATGATCATGATCATCCTTTCTGCAATGAAATTTTCAATTTATTTGTCAAACTGAAATTTTATATTAACAATTTTCAACTTATTATTCTTAGTTGCCGTAAAATTAATTCACTCAGAATATTGCTCATTAAGGAAAAAAATATAGCATACCTTAGCCAAAAATTATAAAATTTGTGGTGGAAATGATAAAATGGATGAGGATGATACATATAAATTGTATGAGAATCAGAATTCGCAGTAAAAAGATGTGGTGGTCTTTGTATACTTAGCTGTTAGATATTTCAGCAATAATCCTTGTACTACCCATTAAAAAATTGGGAGATTTACTAACAAAAGTCAAATAGTTAAGAATAAAAAAATTTGCAAAGAAATAGTTTTAATTACTCCACAATATTATATAAGACCAAGTTAAATACATCATTTAAGTCAAGAGCAGCTAATACTGGTTATGTTTGTATCCATCATACCAGGTATGATAAGATGATTGGAAAGATTACTTCATAATTGTAATAAATTATTTTAATAAAAAATTTTAATAGCAATTAATAGGAAATATACATGTATTAATGTTTCTACATTTTTCATAAAATATAGAAGAAGAAAAAAAAGGTGTAAATTAGAAACATTGAACTTGGAAATTATGGAACTATTTACTGAACTCAGAATAGAATGTAATACAAAAAAAAGTTAGAACATTTGAAATCATCTTAATGAGAGGTGTGTTGTAAAAAATTTAATAATCCTTGGCTCTATTTTCGTCAGCAGTAATATTGTTGACCGTAACAACTTGTAGTTATTCAACCCACCCCAAATTCACCTGTGGCCATCACCGCCCACCAGGGGGTGGTAGTGCCCACTTTGGGAATCACTGCTCTATAAGTACTGTACAAAACGTGCAATGTATGCTTGTGTGTCCTTTGATTTGCAAAGTTTCATAGAAACTTCCTTTTTTTAAAAAACTTCAAATAATCCTTTGAACTGCTTACAGGAAAGCATAGTGTCAATAGCCCTTTCAACTAGAACTAGTACAAAACATTCTTATAATTTCAATATGCACAAAGCATAATTTTTTTTTTGTCAGAATCGAACCATCAGAAAATAAATACTGCTATATTACAGTGTGCCACATTTTCACCATCTACCATTCAAATTTTCTGAGCTCTGCCTTTGCATTTTGTCCATGAATTCTAGCAGGGGAAAGAAGAAAAAAGAATAATTGACTTATTAGTAAAATTTATCCATAATAAACTACAACCATTAATATTGAAAGTTGTTTTATTAAATTATAAGGTAATGAATCACAAATGCCTACAAAAAGTAAAGAACACGTGTACTTCTAAAAGAAAGGAAAAATATAATTCAAATGAAGTCAAGATCAAAATCTTCTTCGATATCTTGATCTGGAATGAGTCTTGATTCATACTTCTTTACAGGATAGTGCATTCCTTTAACACTTAAATTGTGCAATTCTAAACAAAAAGCTATTCGTTTATGATAGTTTTTTGTTGGCTCCATAGTTCTGAAAATGAAATAATTAAAAAACTAAAAGCATTGTATTGTATAACTACTTGTTTGTATATTTTGTTTATTTTCAAAGTAAGGTTCAAACCGAGTGTCCTCCAATGCTCAAACTAATGTCACATGTATTTGACTCTCATTAGAATCACTTGAAATCTAATTTATAGAGAAACTATGGAATAAATCTCAATTGACCTAAATTTAAATTTTTTAAAAATTAAAAATTTTTGAAACAATCTGAAAAAAATTTGTTACACTCAGCTAACCATTAAAAATAAATACTCCTCCTTCAAACGATAGTGGTACTTATTTTAATACCATAAATATGAATTAGAAATTATTGAGTCAAAATCAATATGAAAACATCTTGGATGGAGAATGATGCAGTGTTTGGGGAATAATGATATAAGAGGAATGATGATTTGGTTGTAAACTATTACAACCAAATCATCATTCCTCTTCATCTCTGTCCGTGGCTTCCCTAGGGTGGAGGTGAAGTTCTTTTTATTTTATTAGTTAGGCTTGGTATGTATTGGAGTCTGAAGAATTTTTATTATTGTCATTATACTTGTCCTTTTTCACTATTATCGTCCACTGTAATCTTTTTGTTTACTTCTTTGTAAAAGTCAGTAATTCTTTTTTGAATTGGTGTTTTTTCTGTTTTATCTTTTTTGTTCTAATTGTTTTTCTTTTCTTCAGTGTTCTATTTTCTGTATTGTTTTTGGTTGTATATTTGTCGTTCATTTTATTGAACCATAGTCAATCAATCTTTTGGGATAAAAGTTTTCAATTAGCATGTTGTATTCTTCAGTCTTAATGTCTTCTATGTAAATGCTGTCCTTTAAGTTTATTGCTCTGTCAATTAAATTTTTTGCAATGTTTTGAATTACTAATTTGGAATTATTGCTTTTTCTTTATGCCTAAAAAAAATGAATTTTACTTTTATTCCATATTTAATTGAAATTTAAATATGAGTAAATGGCAGTTCATGTATATATAAATGAATTTAGAAGTAGATTAAATATATGTACACAATATATTATTTACTGGTTTTGGTATTCAATTCATTGTTAAAGAACAAAATGGAACTTCATTTTGAATGGACCAGTTCCGAGGATATTTAATAAACTTTCAAAAGTTCCAAATTGTGTTCAAAATTTCAAAAAAAAAAAAAGTTCAAAATTGATAGACAGACACTCTAGATTAGAATTTAGTAAAAGTGTTATGAAGTCCTTTTTGGTTAACTGTGATAGGCTAAAAGTTAACTTTTATCATTTTGTTGGGTCTATTAACCTTACAAACAAATAACAATAAATTATACATCATGTATCTATTTTAATTTACCTAAAAATTCAATTAAATAAATAAATAAACTAAACGTTGTACAATATCATGAATAATAATAATAATAATAATAAATAATTCATTCAAAAATGGAAGTGATTAAGGCTAAATGTACCGATTTTTAGTGTCTTTTTTTCAAGAGATGGCAGCACTTTCGGGGCAAATTTACTTTTCTTCTCATTTGAATACGGAATAATAAATTTCCCATCTGTAAAAGGATTTAC
>NW_027112534.1:0-2925 GCF_000696795.3 Halyomorpha halys
GTCTTGTACTATTAGCATAAATTGGAATTATGTAAGGGCAACTATAGTCATGGTGAAAGATTTCGGTCCCAATTTAAAATAGAAATACTTGTATCTATGGTATTCTGAGTAAAAACAAGCAAAACTTGAAGAAAATAATGTTTGAACATAGGCTGGTCCCATTGTTTCAATAAAAAATATATATATTACCTAAATTAAGTATTTTTAGCGCGTAGCTCAACTATTATGCATTATTTTCATGGTTATAATATGCCATTCGATTCGTCTATTTCTAAATACTGAGAAAATATTACTGATTCTATTAAATTATTTTTTACTCACTAAAAATAAAAATAAAAAAATCATGAGAAATCAAAAATTAGAAATTTTTCACCTTGATTTATTTGAAGCTTTTTTTTTTTTTTTATTCCGGTGACCATTGCTCATAACTCCTCCTCTGAATTGTATCTAATTCCTACATTTTTACAACCGTTGGTAAGCTTAATCGGAGAAAATGGTCGGGGGGGGGGGAGGTGCGGTAAAATAAAAAAAATATATATTCATGTCATGAATAAATATTCGTATAAGTATTTATTCATTGAATGAATACATTTAGGCATGAAAAAATGATTGTTTGTTTATTTATCTTCTTTTTGCTGACCGCACCCCCGACCGATTATTAATCTTGGGTCAATTATCTACACCTCATTGCTTTACTTAATGTCTCCTCTTTTAACCTCAATTAACAAAATTTAGATTTAGTCGCCCTTATGAAGGCCAAATATCAGTTTGAAATGAAGAAAAACTTTTCAATGGTTATATTTTACATCTCGGGTTCTATTGGTTTATTTAGATGAGAGTTGTGCAACAAAGGTTGCAGTTTATAAAAAGCCATTAACCACTGGCACAACCGATTGTGATGGGGCTTTTTGCCCAATATTCAGGATTTTTCCATTTTATAAGTTTGTTGTAACCGTTTATGTTACCATAGTCACTTAATTTATATATTAATTGATATCATATGTTTCAATAGCGTTCAATTAACGAATACACATACTACTCAAACATAGCAATCTCGAAGCATTGCCGGATCTGCTAGTAATCAATAAATAAAAATAAAAATTATTCTAGGAACATATCGTTCAGAAACTAATTGAAAAAGAAAAGCTTTGACACTTATTTTACTTTTTCCTACGCTTCTATTTGTGCGATTAATATGTGTCGAAACTTTCACTGCTAACAAAGTACTGCTGCGACCATTTGCCAATGGGGAAGCAGATTCGAGTCCGTTACACACACACACACTATATATAAACATCCACACCATTTTACTTCTACTACAAAAAGTCAATCATTACTTTTAAAATTTGTATTACCTATAATCACATCAAATTATATTGTAATTTTTTTCTTAATCATTTATTTATTGTTATTTACAACTGTATAACATATATACAACAAGTAAATTTGCTGTAGGTGAGAGATAGTGACATGATACATGACATTGATAGAACTCCAATAACATTTCTAGAGGAGAAGATCCCGAAGCCATCTTCTTTCCAGACGCCTAGGAGGATTATTAGGTAATGAAGGAGAAGCCAGGTAAGAAACAAGTGGATTTCGGTGGTTTTCCATTGAAGGAATGGTATCTGGTTTTGGCCAAATCGGCAACATATGGGACATTGTGGTCATGATGGATGACATGATTTGTGACAAAGATTTTACAAAGAATTTTGGACTGTAAGGATTAGAAGAGGTTTAGAGGACCCCAAAGCTCAACTCCGTATGTTCAGATAGGCCTTATAATAGTCATATAGATCAGTCTTTTGTAATGGATTGGCAATTTAGACCGTTTGTTTAGTAAATGTTGTAATAGTCGAAATCAACGAGCAGTTTCCTGTCTTTTCAGTCTTGTATGAGGATTCCATGTCAGTCGTTATCGAGATGTAGTCCTAAGTAACGGATCTTTTTGACAGGAATATTAAAGGATACTGTTGGGTAAGAGGTCATTGGTTTAGGACGAAGAGGAAATGTGATTTGATGGGATTTATTGGAATTAATTTTAATCCTCTAATTTTGGGATCATACTTCAAGGGTGATGTGGGATTAGAGGGTTTGGGATACAATATAAGGATCATTGTTCACTAACAATAGATATGTACCATCGGCATACGTGGTGAGGATAGTGTTAGGATGGGTTAGGATGTCAGCTGTGAAAACTGTATAAAAAATAGGACCAAGGATACTACCCTGAGGTACACCAGCAGACTGACGGAATAGGGATGAATAAGCGCCGTATATTGTAAATTAAACTTGAAAATGGAGCATAAACTTCATTATTGTATAACTGCACACAGTACACACAATAAATACAAAAATATAAGAGGAGATGAAGAGGTTACCTTATAAGAGCATCAATTGCTTTCAAAAATATTAACCACCTCTTCCATGATGTTTTCCTTATTTGATTTAATTTCAAAAAAACATTCTAAGATTATTAAAAAGGCTAACTGTAAGTTATAATAGGAACAATGGAATATAAAGAAGGTTCTTTTTTATTCGTTTCCCACCTTATTGATAAGTATATGAAAAATAATTTTGTTCATTGAATGTTAGCTTTTTATTAACCGAAAAATGGACGTATAGCTAGGAAATGTGTGGCTGTGATCTTGTCATCCGTACCTTCTAATTATTGCATGTTTCCAGAAATAAATCATCTATAAGTCTTATCATCTTTAATAAGTTCACAATTTTCTTTCTTAGTTTTTTCTCGGGGCCATAAAAATCTTGGGGGAAGCCATGGATCGCCCCTGCTTCCCTCTGCCTACGCCTTTGGCTGCGACCGCTACAGTTGGTAGGGAAATTCCTTTTTTGGATAAGATTGTTGAATATTATTCATTGTGTTTTCACACTATCATATGTATTGGTGCGTGTATCCTACATATA
>NW_027112534.1:2975-15749 GCF_000696795.3 Halyomorpha halys
TATATATGAAAATAATTAATTTCATATATGTACATAATAGCGTAAAAAAAAGTTAATAGAATATAATGTATATAAACTGCCTGTAAAAAATTTAGGATAAGCAGTCCCGAACTGTTCCAGATGGTGCTTGGTCAATTTTATATATGTAGTCTTGCAGGACAAAGTCATCTAATTCAAGATCATCGGGAGAGCTGGCATTGTGCTCATAGAGACAGTTACATCTTCTCCAGTTAAATTTGTTGCATAGATATTCATAGAGGCACCAAGATTTTTTTTTTTTTATTTCAAAATTTGTGGACTTTGATGGCTCGGTCCTGCCAAGCCTCATGTATCAAATAAGAAATTGAATTTTTCCACTATCAAGTACTCTGAATTATATCTGCTAAATTTTAAATAGAAGTAAATTAAACTTGTTTGTCAATTGCAGTCGTTTTAATTTAAAAAAAATCATATTAGTGTAAAAACAAAAAAAAACTGAGTAAAATGTTATACGTTATAAAAGTAAGGACTACTGTTCAATTAAATAAATAAATGGACGCTTGGAATCCGTAAGCTATCTGTCATCAGTTGTAAGTAAATTCCACATCAACTTCAACAAAATTCGATTTTATTTTTTACAATGCTCTCCAAAATTGTATAATTGTATGCAACTCTGTATTATTAAAATTTCATATTCAAAAACTATAGGTTCGGTTTATTTATTCGAACATTTATAGAAGTTACTCCGAAAATTGAGTTTGTCTCAAACTTTTAGATATATGAATAAATTAAAGAAAAAATGAAATGAATTGAACTATCGTGAAATCACGTTTATATAGTTATCAATTGTGAGACGTTTTCAGCACAGATCCATCGATGTGGCAATCCACAACCAGGAGATGAGGAGCCACATCTATCCCTAACCTAATTTCCCTTGCGGGGGGACTGATCAGAATCAACCGTGGCACACATCAACTCTCGGATGTTCGGGTTATGTAAATTGGTCATGGGCTTTACGTAAGGTGAAAGTGGTGGAACTGTGCTTGCATAAACGAACCGCCCACACCCTCCTGAAGGAAGTAGCTTTGGCCCACATACTACCTCCGACCTGCCCCAAGCTGTCCTACAAGTATAGACCACAATAATAGGACAAATCTTCTTAGGGCACGTTTTTTTCCTTTTTTCAACTTTGCAAGTTTGAGACAGAGCCTTTTCTATGTGAAGGGGGACCAATATTTACCTTGTTTGTTTGACTTAGTCATAGCATCAAAGAGTCATCATTTGTACCACATTTCGGGCTTCTTTTACATATTCTGAATTTTCGACCCACTTATGGGAGTTTGAATTTTATTCTTCAGCTACTTGCGACTATAAATGAAAGTAAAAGCCATATTTTTTCAACGAAAGATTGAGCAAAGTTAATGACAAAAGTTACCGTAGAAGAGCACAACAAGTAAAAAATTTTTTTAATAAAAACAGATTGAATATACCGTAATCTCTGTCAATAATGCATGTTTGAATCCATTTCATCTTATCACATGATAATAATTTTATCCATTAAATAATATCTTATCTAAATTTTATTTAAATAACATAGAAATGATTTTTATTTTTTTCAAACTTAGTAGGTATACATTTCTTTTGAAATAAAAGTGATGAAGCAAAGATATGCAGTAGTTTTATGGATTGAAGTACTACCACTATGATTTTTTATATACTTTAATTCTAATCAATACAAAAAGTTTTATTCCACGAAGATGATAAATTGTCCTATATATGATTTTCAATGACAGTATAAAATTTAATCTGTGAGAGTGTTTATGTAACAGTCTTTTGAGTGAGTGTTTATTTGAAAATCGGGTATCGAGCAGTCATTTTTTTTTTTAATATCTTTATTGCAATTTACAGCTGTATATTATATAATACGTTCAGTAAATTTGATCTTAATTAAATTGGAGTGTTATAGGCGTGTAGAGCAACTACCCATTGGTAGCACTCTAATGACATTTTACATTAGCGGGTCTCATGGCCATCATCTTTTCAGGTGCCTCGGAAGATTGTCAGGAATGGAAGAGGATGCAAGGTTAGAAACTAGGGCGTTTGAGTGGTTAGGAATTTTATAATGGAAGGAGTGAAATCTGGTTCGGGCTAGATCGGTTACATAGGGAAAGTCTTTAGGTATGATTTTATTTGTGTCAAAGTAAGGAGCATTGAGGATTTTACGAAGGATTTTAAATTGTAAGGATTGGATACGAGAGGAATACGAAGGTTTATTGGAGCCCTAAAGTCGAGCTGTCATTAAGTATTTGTTTTTAAAGGCAATACGCTTACGAAAATCAAAGATGGATTGGATTCTGTGTATGGGGACACTGCGCCATCATGTACCACAGTTAAAGTTTGGTCAGCTGAATTTAAACGTGGCCACGGGAGACGATGAACGTTCGGGACGTCCAAAAACTGCAACTATCCACGAAAACATCGAAGTTCACTAAATAGTGCTATACGACCACCGATTTAAAATGAGGGAGATAGCAGAGATTATGAACATATCAAAATAACGTGTTTGTTACATATTAAATCAACATTTAGATATGAGATAGCTATCCGCACGTTGGGTGCTGCGTTTGCTCACGTTAGACCAAAAATGTGTTCGAATGAACATTTCCAACGCTCTGTTGGCGTCGATTTATTACTGTATATGAAACTAGGATACAACATTATGCCCCCGAAACAAAAATACAGTCCAAACAGTGGATTGTAAACGGTGAACCGGCTCCAAAAAAAAAAGCAAAAACTGTTCTCGGTTGGGGAAGAGATGGCGACTGTTTTTTGGTATAGTCATGGAGTTATTTTAATACACTATCTTCAAAAAGGGAAAAAAAAACATTACAGGTGCATACTACGCAACATTACTTGACAAGCTGAAGGCAGGACTTGCGGTAAAACAGCCACATTCGCAGAAAAAGAAGATCCTGTTTCACCAAGACACCTTAGCGGTTGCCATGGCGAAAATCCTCGAATTACGGTTAGAACTGCTTGACCATCCACCTTACTCACCAAATCTAGCCCAAACGACTTCTTTTTGTCTAAAAATTACGCTCGGAGGACAGAGATTTTAGTCAAATAAAGAGGCAATCACCTTCGTGAACAATTATTTTGCAGAGGAAAACTCCGAGTACTTTTTGGGCGGGTTACAGAGATGGGAGCATCGCTGGGAGAAGTGTGTAGAGTTACAAAAAGACTATGTTGAAGAATAAAAAAAAAAATGTCTTATTTTTGTTAGGTCGGAAACTTTACTTACCAACCGTAAAGCTCTAACTTTAAAGAATTATGTGTTAATATTGTTTTGTACTTTTTGCATTTCCTTGTTGCTTTGAGTATACTCTTTCATTTGCACTATTGTTGGCTGCGTCTACATGCGACTTCCAGAATATTGTTGCATATATTTAAAGGCAGAATAATTAGAATAAACAACTGGTAGGATTGAGTCTTTCGTGAAAAGGGCTATCGTCGAATAATTAACTATTGTTGAAGCATTATTAAAAAAAAAAAGAAGTTGTAATTTTTATTCTTATAAATTTACAAT
The DNA here is from genome assembly GCF_000696795.3 of Halyomorpha halys. Lineage (NCBI taxonomy): Eukaryota > Metazoa > Arthropoda > Insecta > Hemiptera > Pentatomidae > Halyomorpha > Halyomorpha halys. The sequence goes on from NW_027112534.1 coordinate 6,541, forward strand.
ATATAAATTGATTTGTTTTTAATTATATCATTGTTATTTACACTCAAGTAGAATATTATAATATATAAATATAATACAATGTAAAAATTACTTTTATTTAATAAAAAAATGTGTATATATTTACGTGGGCAAACAAGAATCACTAGTGATAAACATGACTATAATACAGTAAACATGAGGTACCTCATGTATAAACATCCCGTTCAAAGGCTCATATCGGTCTATGTATTTTCCTGGGCCACACTCCTCGCAACCTCAGGGACAGCGGGCTGTTTACCAGAAAATATCTCCTAGTTTAGTCCAAAGTTAACAATAGAGACATTTAATATATATGAATACACAATAGACATAATTCTGTGTTCATATCGCATATACATTTATATTTCATCTTTTTTATTTATTTCTTTTCTTTATTCTAACAGCACAGTGTAATTTTTTATCTTAATTATTGATTAATATATCTTTAAAAATTATAGCTGACCCATGGAAATAATCCATAATCAAATTGATTCCCTAACCTCAAAAGCCGCCAGAATACCCATCCTCCTACCGCCTTTCTCTGTTAACTATCATGGGCAAAATCCTTGAGTAACATATCTTGAAACGCCTGTACCTCAACCTCGATTCTAACCACATAATCCTAAATGACCAGTTTGGATTCCGAACATCCCACTTAAAAATCCAGCGATGTAATGGTTGATCTTGTCCCATCTTCATTGGAGTGAGGAATGTACTGCTAGGGTGTCTTTCTTGACAGAATAAGCTTTTGATTGAGTACGGCACCCAGGACTGCTATACAAGATATTCCTACCCCCTCCATATTTCCTTATTATCCGTTCTTATCTCTCCGACAGATTATTTCAAGTAAATCACAACAGCTCTTACCTCAGGGTAGTATCCATGGTCCTATCCTTTACACTATTTTTACAACTAACATCCCAACCATCCTAACAATATCCTTACCACGTATGCCAATGACACGTGTCTATAGCCAGTGAACAATGATCCTTCCATATTAACCCAAATCCTCCAATTTCACATCACCATCCTTGAAGAATGGTGCCAAAACTGGAAGATTAAAATAAATTCCACCAAATCACATTTACCCTTCGCCGTGAAACCATGACCTCCTGCCCCACAGTATCCTTTCATAATACCCCACTTATTCCTCTTGAACAGATCCGTTACTTAGGACTATCGACTATGGACAAACGACTGACATGGAATTCTCATACAAGAACGAAAAGACAGGAAACTGTTCGTCGATTCCGACTATACAAAATTTACTAGACCAACGGTCTAAACTTCTAATCTATTACAAAAGACTGATTATTATAGGGCCTATCTGGACATACAGAGTTTGAGACTCCACTAAACAATTGTATTTTTCTCGAATAATATCCGTAATGGACTGGAAGTATCCTATAGTATCCTTACTTTGTCATAATTCAAGATATCCATCAGGACCTCAATGTTCTATATATTTCCGAGTTGGCCAGAACCAGATACCAATCCTTCCGTGATAAACTTCCCAACTACCCAGACCCACTTGTTTCTAACCTGGCTTCATTACCTAATAGTCCTCCTAGGCATCTGAAAAGAAGATGCCCTCGAGATCTTCTCCTCTAGAAATGTTATTGGAGTTCTATCAGTGGGTAGATTTTCCACATGTTTGTATCATGTCATTATATCATCTACAACAACTTTACTTGTATATATTTTATATAGTTGTAATGAAATGAAATAATATAACATTTTGTTCCGGTAACCTACGGCACGGAAAGGTTGAATCAGAAAGGTTGCCATGTGGCCAGCATCAAAAGCTCTCTTGGCGGCAAGAGAAGGAACCCAGATGAGTGTGAGATAGCCATCTTGTCTCAGCCGGAGAAGCGTCCATCTTTTACTTTTGTTCACTGATCATTAATATCTACATGAGTGAGTAGATTTACTTGAGTGGTTCCCAGCAGCAGAGGGAGGAGAGGCTTGGAGATGCGGGGGGGGGGAGAAAAAAGTAAGCCCACATAGCAATAGTTAACATCCACATCATCATCAACCGCCTCAATGTTAGATCTACAATTTCCATAGCCCAGTCATACAAATTCTACGAACAATCGTAATGTTTTCTTTCGGTCACCCACTACACCTCTTGTAACATGAAACGATAGAATTTTATTACATTTAATCATGTTTCATTTTTCAATTATACAGTCCACTCAAACCCAACCAGCTAACCAAAAGTGAAGTGTGTCTTACAATGCGGTTGAAGTCATACTTCATACACCTTTTATTTACGCAATTGAAATTAATTAGAATGGTAAAACTAACCATGAGAGAGGAGAGATGCATGGTGCAGAATGGGGGGAGCAAGATCTGATGAATTTGTCTCAGGAAGAGGACTAAGGCAGGGGAATGGATTATAGGAATCTCATAATGGATAGCAAATCTGGATTTCAACAATATTCAGCAGAACAATACAGCTTCTGGCTTACACTGATGACATTAAGAATGCTGGACGCTCTTTCCAAGCTGTCCCTGATGGATTTATGAAATTGGCTGAAGCAGCAAGAATAATGGGGCTTGAAGTGAATGTTGACCAAATACATGGTCACAGTGGAAATCCTCTGACCCGGTGAAGAAATCAGGATCGGAGAATATACTTTTGGAAAAGTCTCCGAGTTTGTGTATTTTGGATCTCTTATAACCCAAGACAATGTTGTGGACCCTGGAATTAAACGAAGATTCGTACCTTGTCTAAGGACACCAAAATCTATCTGTATAAAACAATTATTCGACCAATTCTTCTGTATGGCTCGGAAACGTGGACTATCTCCATGGTTGGTGAGCCCAACTTAATGATCTTGAAGAGGAAGATTCTCCATAAAATATTTGGAGCTGTCAAGGTTGACGAGATATGGAGACGTAGAACAAACCAGGAGCTCAAAGTTTTATATAAGGAACCAGACGTTGTCCAGTTTGACATCCTCTTCATTACATTGTTATAAATAACAATAAATATAAAAAAAAAATATAGCATTTACTTATTTATGTTTTTTTCTTTTAATACATTTTTTTGTCATCTTCATCTTATCTAAAAGTTTATTCTTTTTAGCCAATTACCATTTCCAATCCACAATCATTGACTAGTGAACTGGGGGGATGCGGATGGTGAACTGGGGAGGATGAGAGTGCTAAACTGGGGTGATGCGGGCGGTGAACTGGAGGGAGATGCAGGCGGTGAACTGGGGGGGGGATGCGTTAGCTGAGGTGGTGGTTAGGGATGCGGGGGGTAATCCAGGGGGGGTGCGGTTTCTGAACTGGAGGGATGAGCGTGGTGAGCTGGGGGGAGGATGCGGCCCGACGGTTATTTTAACTTTCAAGAATTTGAAAATTAGAGAAAAAGACATTTCCGGAGATAACAATTATGATATTGACGTATCTATATATACAGACGTATATATAGACATATCTATATAACTTATGTATCAGCTAGTGCAATATGTTAAAAAAAGAGGAAAGGGTATAAGATATGACACGCTTGAAGTTCTGTAACAGACTGCCTTTATTGGGTTCATCACGTCTACATATATACTCACTCGATCACCTGATCTACTCAGTCAGCTGACATCGAAGTTACAGCTGACTGTAACTCCCACCCGCCAGTTTACGAACAATCCTCGTAAACTTATACTGTAAAATATAATAACATATAAAAAAAAAATCGATAAACTACAATATAAAAAAAATTCTTATACCAACACCAAAGTACAGAAAACTCACAAGTATACCAAAATTAAATTACATAATACATAAATTAAACTTAAAAAAAAAAGAAACGGATTCCTGGTACAATGAAATTAACAGCTTAAAAATATTACAAAAGTCATAAATAAACTAGAACCAAGCATAAAAAATTGAATAAACAACTACATTTCAAGTGGAGGCGGTATGAGAACACTCCCGTCTCTATATTGTCATTGTCGGAAGTTATAACTATTTAATATGGAACGTTCTCCTATTTGTAGGTTCTTAGATACTCTCTATAGTAACTATATTATTTTCCCTAATGATTATCAAGCAGAATGGGCCTTCGTATCGCTGTATCTCCTTACCCCTGTTAGAACCCAACCTTCTACATACGATTGTGCAAATTTTGATAACTCCCATTCTGTCTGTGACCTTTAAATTTTCCTGCGCCACACGGGAAAGAATCGGAAAGGAAAAAACTGGGGTTTTCCTTTCCGATTCTTTCCCGTGCGTTCTCTCATAACTTTCTTCGAGAAATGTGATTATTGGGTATTTCCTATCCGTCAGCTGACGTGCCCTTCAGTTCCATCGGAGTCCGTGAAGCTCAAAGAGGATCTCAAAAGGCGAAAAACCGGTAACTGCAAGTATGGAATGATTATATGCTGCAATCGCCTTAGGCAGAGCCACGTCTCTGGTCTAGTCCGTTCTAGTCCCTGGTCCTTCCAACACGTAATCCTGGCTGGGCCTCACCCATTACAGAGGCCAGTGGTCAGTGTGTACAATAAACCTTCTTCCAAACACATACGGCCTAAAGTGGTCAACAGCTCACAGTATTCCCCAGAGCTCTTGTTCCAACGCACTGTATCTGTTCTCTGTCTCCGTCAGGCGTCTACTGGCGTACGGCACAGCGCAATCTCCCCCTTCACTCCACTGCAACAACACCGCTCCTAAGGCGTACTTACCCGCGTCTGTTGTGATAGAAATTTGGCAAGTAAAGTCACGAAACGCAAGCACCGGCGCCCTGTGCAGCTGCTCCATACACCGCCTGATGTTGTCTTCCACTATTGGAGTGATCATCACTTTTCGGCCTTTCATCAGTAAGTTGTTAAGTGGTACGAGGTGTTCTGCCATTTCTGGTCCAAATCTTTTGTAATAGTTCAAAGTTCCCAACAACCTCCGAACTCCCTTCACATCTCTAGGCAAGGCCACTCGTATCAGACTACCTTTATTTGCTTCAGCACATCTATATGTAAACACTCGATCAGCTGATCTACTCAGTCAGCTGACATCGAAGGAACAGCTGACTGTAACTTAAATACACAACGATATCCTTTGAAAACCATAGATTTTACAAAAGATAATATTTAACAAAGAAAGTCCCAGAATGTGACGGAGAATCGCAAGAAATCCATAAATAAAAGGTCTGTTTTAATAAGTTTTAACTGGTCGGCGTATGCCCAAAGGCTCGCTCTGATAACAGTCTCTTGTTACCATAGTTGTTCAATAAATTACTTTTAATTTCAATTAGCGCTGACAGGATAACTACATAAAATCATTCTTAGTATTTTCAATATCGTTTCTAAACTAAGTAAGCATTTTTTATATATTTAATACCAGATCGGCCTGGTGGGCCGTACATGGTTAACGTAAGAGTTACTTTTTTTTTAACAATCGATTATAGACGTATAGTCTTGTATGAAGTATGCCTTCAACCGCATTGTAAGACACACTTCACTTTTGGGTTGGCTGGTTGGGTTGGAGTGGACTGTATAATTGAAAATGAACATGATTAAATGAAAAATAAAATTCTATTGTTTTATGTTACAATAGGTGGCCGAAAGAAAACATTATGATTAGATTGTTAGTAGAATTTTGTATGACTGGGCTATGGAAATTGTAGATCTAACATTGAGGTGGTTGATGATGATGTGGATGTTAACTATTGCTATGTGGACTTACTTCTTTCTTCCCCCCGCATCTCCAAGCCTCTCCTCTCTCTGATGCTGGGAACCACTCAAGAAAATCTACTCACTCATGTAGATATTACTGATCATTGAAACAAGATAAAGGATGGACGCTTCTCTGGTTGAGACAAGATGGCTATCACTCTCTCATCTGGGTTACTTCTCTTGCCACCAAGAGCGCTGGAGGAGGCAAGCTTTTGATGCTGGCCACATGGGCGCTACTGGTCTACATGGCAGTAATAATATACATGGCAGTCTTTCCGATTCAACCTTTCCGTTGCCGTAGATTACCAGAACAAGTATCATACAAAAGACACCCCAAACTATATACAATATTATAAATAAACAAAAAGGTAGGATAAAATAAATAGATTAAAATAATAATTCAATATTATTTTATTCTTAATAAAAGATAAAAGTGAAGTTAACAACAAAACTAACGATGACATTTAAGGATTTAACAAAATAAATAATTTACTAATGGAAAAAAAAGGAAGTCAATTTAAGAAAAAGATCTGAAAAAGAAGAGAAACCGAAAAAGAAAAGAAATTAAGATAATATAACATTTTAGAGCGACAATAACAAAACTAATAAATATTGAATTTATAACATGTCCTGCATTATCCTGGGTCCCAGTCTTTGAGTTGTGGTTTCCCAAGTTGTAGGTCACTGCTCCTTTAACTGTTGGTAACTGGGAGTGGAACTTCATGAACCTTTTTTTGATGTAATCCTCTATGTAATTCCCGATTCAATTGGGTGTTAATACAAATCAAGGAGCATTCACCGCAATTCTTACGACTTTATTTTGAAAAAATTGTAATTTTTTCCTTTTCGTAAAGGTTGACGCTCCCTTCACAGCCGTACACTGCAGTATGCTGAGAATTGTTTTAAAAATAAGAACAGCTGTTTCTGGTTTTAATTTTGATTTATTATTTAGCATAGGATATTGCATTGTTAACCTTGTGTAGGTTTGAGTTCCAGGCTAGGGGGCGATCTACGAATTCCCATGTATCTTAATGTTTCACTGACAGGATTCCATTTTACATTTTTAATTTTAAGGATTAATGCTGGTGGGTCTGGTGGGCGTCTGAGAGTAAAAATATTTCAAGTACATTTTTCAATGTTCAGACTAATCATCAACTTATTGAAGTATTGTTTTAGATCATTAAGGTGACTTTGCAAAGTTTCATTTCTAGCTATTATTATGTCATCATGTTAAGAAAACTCTGTTGTACCATCAGCGAACATAGCTATGGAGGTGTGTGTGGACTGAATGATGTGAACATAGAAGTTGAACTGAATGGGAGAAAGGACTGAACCTCGTGGAGGATGGATTTATCTGAGGGTAAAATTCATGTCATTTATTCTAACATAAAATGTTCTGCCGTTGAGGAATGAGCTCAAAATGTATAAGTACTTTGGAGTGTCCACTCGCTTTATATATAGCAGACGATAAATTATATTTTAATAGCATCCGAACTAAATATATTTTTTGGAAAAATGTTTTGTTATTTACATATACTGATATGTATACATAATATATATAATATATAATAATATAAAAGTATATATAAAACTTTTTGTTTTCTGTTATCGGTTCTGTTTTGAAACTAGTGAGGATTAATTTAAAATCGAAATTATGAGTAATGCTCACACCACACCAGAGTTGTTGAATTATATTTTAGGAATACCCAAAATCTAAATTTTAAGGTTGTTGTAATTTTTTAGTTCCTTCGCCGATTACAAAGGTTCATTATTAAAAATAAAATGAGAAGAAATGATCATAAAGAAAGAGAAAACAATAACAAAGCAAAACTGTCTGGTTGGAGCGTTTTGTTGTGTGACCACCAGGAACAATCTGGTAGTAGTAGTCAGAAGAATAGAAAAAGGAAAGTGGAAAAGGAAGATCCGATGGATTAGTAGCTAAGGTTGTAACGCTGTTCCTCGTGTGCGCTGCGTCAAAAAGAAAAACAACTATGGCTTTTTTTTCCTTGCATTCATTGTAGTGACTCTTTATTAATGGAAGACAGTTATTAAAACTGTATACACTCGGCAAAATATAACCTTATTTTCTTCTATTTATGGATTTTTTTTTTTAAAAAATAACATAAGATTTTCTTTAGCAAATTTATTCTTATTTATCTTCTAAAACAACAAAAAAATTGAGAGAGGTGAATGTTGCCCACAAGCTGGGGCACCCTACTCCGTGGGCTGCTGACGAAGTCCATCCAGTGTATTAATAGACCCTTCAGTTGTGACAATTGATTAACAATAGTATTTTTATTTCAACAAAGGATGTTGAAAACTGATAACATTAAACATCATGCATTAAACAGAACGAAAATTTAGAAAACATTTAAACATATAAACAAAATGGAGAAAAAACACCCCTTTTTTAGCCCTGCAACGTGGGGCGAAACCTTGGCTCAATAAAATAGTATAATTATCAACTATTTGAGTTTTTTTGACCGCACTTGGACCATATTCCATTCATATAAACAAAATGAAAGAATTAATCTTATTCATTAATAAAAAGGAAAAACGACTTAATACTTTACAAACACTAACTAATTTTATAATAAAAAAAAGAAAAAAAAATATTCAATGTGCCTTGAGCAAATGTTTATATTTAATCTGACTAGATGACAGCTGAGAGGGCTCCTGTGTGGCTTAACCAAAAGTCTATCACGGTCATACCATAGAGCCTGCGATGTTTCGGGGAAAACTAAACAATCGTAGACTGCCTCTCCTTGTCCGATCGCACCCCTTTTGTTTACAATCACATGTTTTACTTTAGTAAAGAAATGCCTTTTAGTTAAAATAAATGTATTTCACATATTGGCTAAGCTAATGAAATTATGACATTTTTCTTTTTTTTTTCTTTATTTATTTAAAGTGATTTACAACTGTACAAATAATAAATACAATAAGTAACTATGTTGCCCATTGGTGGTACTTCAAGCATTAATTTAAATTAGAAGGTCCCGTGGCCATCTTCTTTTCAGACGCCTCGGAGGATTATCAGAGATTGTTAAGGAAGAGAGATTAAGAATTAATGGGTTAGGATGGGTAAGGAGTTTGGAATGAAAAGACGCATATCAGTTTTGGGCCAAATCTGTAACGAATTTTTTTATTTAATGCTGCTTCGGCAGTGAGGCTTCGTCAAAAAAGTGATAGCAGTAACTTATTTATTTCTTTAAACCTTTTGAAGTTATGTTTAATATGATGCAATAAATAAAGCATTATTTTATTGAAAATAATTAGTAAAATTTTGGCAAAGATAATTTGACTTCAATACGTATTTTTTTATTTAACTATACCAAAAAATATAAAAAATTTTCTCTGTCAGTTTGTAATGTCAACTTGTTTTCTGTTTACGCTGAATCCTGCTACTTTCTAACAAAAACACATTTTTGGAAAGCACCTTAGGATCTTCTAAAGGTACTTAAGAATGTTTTTTTTTTAAATTTATTTATTGCTATTTACAACTGTATATATATA
>NW_027112534.1:20754-21131 GCF_000696795.3 Halyomorpha halys
GGCGAAACGTTGGCTCAATAAAATAGTATAATTCTACTATTTGAGTTTTTTTGACCGCACCCGGACCATATTCCTTTCATAAAAGTTTTTAGTTTTAGAATACAAATATTAATTTGTTATAAGAAATTTGGTGATTTTTAAATACTGAGAACGGTACACATTCATTATAGAACAAAAGTAAATTATTGGAAAGGTTTGTCGGAGGGTGCGGTAAAAAATAACAACATAAATAAACAAAACCATATTTATTTATTTTATGCCGACGTTTCAGGTCTTCATCAGGGCTATAGAACAAAAGAGAGAAGAACAACATTTAGAGAAACATAAAATTGAAAAGGAATAGTATACAAATAAATTTGGAATTATACAAAATATTG
>NW_027112534.1:21181-23294 GCF_000696795.3 Halyomorpha halys
CACCAAGTAAATTTGCTGTAAGTGATATTATGACATGATACAAACATGTGGAGAATCTACCCATTGATAGAACTCCAAAAACACTTCTAAAGGAGATCTTGAGGCCATCTTCATTTCAGACGCCTAGGAGGATTATTAGGTAATGAAGCCAGATTAGAAACAAGTGGGTTTGGGTAGTTGGGAAGTTTATCGCGGAAGGTTCTGGCCAACTCGGAAATACATACAACATTGAGGCCCTGATGGATGTCTTGATTTGTGACAAAGTAAGGAGTATTTAGGATTTTACGAAGGATTTTGGGCTGTAAGGATTGGATTCGAGAGGAATTAGTAGAATTAGAATGTCCAGATATGCCTTATAATAGTCATGTAGATCAGTCTTTTGTAATGGATTGGAAGTTTTGTAATAGTCGGAATCGACGAGCAGTTTCCTGTATATTCATTATTGTATGAGGATTCCATGTCAGTCGTTTGTCTAGATTTAGTCCTAAGTAACGGATCTGCTCAACAGGAATAAGTGGGGTATTATTAAAAGATATTGTGGGGCAAGGCAAGGTTTATGACGAAGGGTAAATGTGATTTAGTGGGATTTATTGGAATTTATTTTAATCCTCCAGTTTTGGCACCATTCTTCAAGGGTGGTGATGTGGGATTGGAGGGATTGGGATACAATGCAAGGATCATTATTCACTGACAATAGGCATACTTAAGAATTGTTAAATGGGTTAATGATAAAAACTATAAAAACATTTTCTAGGGCATTAGGCAAAAGCAACAATATTTAAGTTGCCTCTAATTCCCGCTCAGGACACAAATAACTTTTAGTTTAAGTGTGGGTCATCAACCAATAATCAGCCTCAAATTATTTAGTCTGTATCATGTAATAAAATGTACAATTTTTATAATACTTAATACAGTAAAAATTGTGAATATATTCAGTAAAATAAAATATGTAAATGAGACGCTCTGTAAATAAAACAGCATGGGTGTATCATTAGGAAAATTTAAAGCATTAAAAAAAACAAAAATTCTTATGTGTTTGTTTATAATAATAATAATAATGATGATTATAACGCTATTTATTGTCCCTAAATATTAAATATTGTAATATTTGACAATTAATTCAGTAAAAAATTAATTAAATATTGACTTCGATTTGAAAAAAGTAGCAAAAGTGAGTGCTTCCATGAATTATCAGATCCCAACAAACATTTCCATAGAATTATTTTCTTTTCCTTACATGGAAATGGTTTGAGTTACCTGGAAGAGTTGGAATATCGTTTCCATACGTTGTGACACCTCCACCATCTCATCTTGTCAGTTAATTCAACCTACATTTAGGCTAATTTATCTTTAATTTTTTTCATGTTTTATGGTTATTATTAATTAATGTGCTTTTGACTATAGTAAGACGAAAGAAAAAATTAAAATAACCTTTAGGAATATTTTTAATAATATTACATAATTTATATTTTATTAAAAAAAAAAAAAAGCACGCGTGACCAAGATCGGATTTCTCTTTATTTTAGTTTGGAAACAAGTGAAATCATTGTTCTAGAAAAATAATAATAAATAATTTAGCAACTCTTATCAATACGGACAACTGAAATTTGCCCTAATCTATTGCTTACTCTTCCCAGAAAAAAAAATAATTACCATAATTACCAAATTAGCTAAAATTAATTTGATTCAGGAGGTGCCCAAATACAGCCAGAAGCAAATATACACACTTAGTCAATAATACATAATTAAATAATTAACAGACATGCAACCTAATAAAAAACAGAAATAATAAGTAATTTATGGCAAATCACATTAGCCCGAAGTATACCAGTCCAAATTCATTATAAGGAAAATGTGTACGAGCTAAGGTAAGGGCAATTAGATTTTATTAATCACAAATTTTAATAGTGAGATTTTTCATAATAATGAAGAATTTATAGTAATTTTTTTAGGGCGATAATGTTATAAAAAGTTAACACTCAATGATAATAATGAAAGCACGAACTAATTAATAAAAATTATGGTTAAAATGAAAGATTAAGTTATAAAGAAGATAAAAGTTTTTACTGGAAGATTATTGATTGACCGTGTGTAAAGATGAAAGGAATATGGT
>NW_027112534.1:23344-26378 GCF_000696795.3 Halyomorpha halys
GCAAATAAGATATCGGTGATTTTATTAGGATTCAGTATTAAGAGGAGGTCGTCAACATATTTTTTAATAAAAATGATGTCATTAGAGAACTGTGGGGTAACGGAGCTTAGTAAATCGTTAAGTACGATATTGGAAAAATCGGGGGCTAGAGGATTACCCATAGCTAAGCCTGAAATTAGTTAAAAAAATTATTCCAGAATTGCTTACAGACTTAGAATACATTCACAACGACCCCCTATTTCATCATTCTAATGAGACTAAAGAGTTATCACGCACTACTATTTGCAATACCATCTCTAATTACCTTCAAAACCCTCCGTCCTTTTCTTTCAAATTTCCCCCCTTTTCTTTAAAGGGGTTAGATATTATACATATCTTCTTACCGACATGATATTATATTTCAACTTTCACAGTTTCCAATCTACTACCATCTAATTTCACGATTATCAATCAATTTAATTTTTTTTTTACTATTCAATTATCAGTTATTAATTTTTTATCATTTATGATTCATTTCAATATTTTGTATAATTCTAAATTTGTTTGTATTCTATTTCTTTTCAATTTTATGTTTCTCTAAATGTTATTGTTATCTCTTTTGTTCTATAGCCCTGATGAAGACCTGAAACTCAGGTCGAAACATCGGCATAAAATAAATAAATATGGTTTTGTTTATATATGTTGTTCTTTCTGACCGCACCCCCCGACAAACTTCTCCAATCATTAATCTACGATCAACTATCTGCACCTCAAAAGTAAATTATGTTTTATTTATATTTATATTGTGTTGTTAATACTAATTAATATTTTAAGATAATTTTTGCATGTTTAATGAGAACTATATGTTATTATGGGTTGAAACTTTCATCAAGGTAAATGTTTTATCATAGAATTGTGAAGGCTTTGGTTTTTCCTGGAGACAAAACTTTTTTTAACTTTTTCTGAAATAAATGGTCTTTTCTATGACTTGTTTATTGTCCCTCACATCATAGCAGTGTGTCATTAAATCATGAATTAGTGCAGTCTCTGAACAATAATTTATGGAAATTTAATTTGTACTCACTTTTATCTTCTTTCCTAATGATGGCTATTATGTTTATGTTTACGTTTTTAAGTAATCTTTAGATATTTTATGCTCTTTTCTGATTTATAAAAGACTGGATTGTCCTTAGCCCTTCATTGTAATGAGTAGCTTCTGGTTTACAATTTAAATTCCTTATTGTCTTACAAATAGCTTTCTCTTTATGTATAATATGCTCCCAATGTCACCGAATGTAAATGGACAAAATTCCAATTCCGCATCGTAATTACATTTACACATTGTTTACACTTTAATCATGATGCAAGCACGAGATATCGTGCTTCTTATAACAGAATGTAAAAAATAATTGACAATTTAATATTACCGTGTGTAATAGATTGTAGAAGGATGCTCAACAAAGGCACGCAATAGTAAAAAACTAAGTGATTGGAGAAGTTTGTCGGGGGGTGCGGTGAGCAAAGAACAGCATAAATAAACAAAACCATATTTATTTATTTTATGCCGACGTTTCGACCTGAGTTTCAGGTCTTCATCAGGGGTTGTGGCGTAGAAGGTAGGCCTGCAACTGACAGTTATTTATGCTGTTCTTTGTTCACCGCACCCCCCGACAAACTTCTCCAATCATTAATCTACGGTCAACTATCTACACCTCAAAAAACTAAGTGGTTTCTTTACCGCCACTCGGGCAATCCTCCTACAATTTAAAGGTTACAATATATGAAAAATAGTCGTTAGACATAGATGCACATACGAGTTTTGATTTTAAAACTTGTGAAAAAATGAGAGAATATGGTCTCCACGATTTCAATAATCTTAATACGGATTCATGAATGGTGATAGAAGAATGTGGCCTCCACGATTTCAATAATCTTAATACGGATTCATGAATGGGGATAGAAGAATGTGGCCTCCACGATATCAATAATCTTAATACGGATTCATGAATGGTGATAGAAGAATGTGGCCTCCACATTTCAATAATCTTAATACGGATTCATGAATGGTGATAGAAGAATGTGGCCTCCACGATTTCAATAATCTTAATAAGGATTCATGAATGGTGATAGAAGAATGTGGCCTCCACATTTCAATAATCTTAATAAGAATTCATGAATGGGGATAGAAGAATATGGCCTCCACTATTTCAATAATGTTAATACGAATTCATGAATGGTGATAGAAGAATATGGCCTTCACAATGTCAATAATCTTAATACGAATTCATGAATGGGGATAGAAGAAAATGGCCTCCACGATTTCAATAGTCTTAATATGAATTCATGAATGGTGATAGAAGAATATGGCCTCCACGATTTCAATAGTATTAATACGAATTCATGAATGGTGATAGAAAAAAGTGATTAAAGTATTCAGTTTTCATTTTATTTTGATAATTTATAGATATAAAAAATTGTAGAGCAACTTGAAAATAGCTAAACTATACATATATAAGCAAAAACAATTTTTATATTTTTTGGATAAAGGGTTATTTCTTTTAAAATTTTAAATAAAAATTGGAATTTAATTTCACTTTCATTGAAACCGAGTTTATAAACGTTAAATTTCCTCTTTGTTTGGAACTTAAATTTTTTGTGGACTGGTTCTAAGAATGCGGTCAAGAGGAAGAAAAAATAGTTAACTTTTCATATGTGGACGTTTTGCCCCATTTTGATGGGGACCGTCATTAAATGAGGACCGTGATTAAAACCAGCCAACGAAATACACTTTTAAATTTTGTAATGAAAATATAGAAAACATTCCTTTTCTTTTTGTGTTTTTAAAAGCAAATACAGTTAAAATAACGCATCTTAAATTTTACTTGTTAAATATTCGCTTCGGCGGTACATATACTAAAATTGGAACGATACAGAGAAGATAGCATGGTCCCTGCGAAAAACAAACTTAAAGCAGAAATTAGAAAATTCAAAATTAAAAATTTACTTAACTTCACTGAAAATCTTACAACTACTGACAAATCATTATGGAGAACCA
>NW_027112534.1:31754-32557 GCF_000696795.3 Halyomorpha halys
TTTGCCGCGCCAACGTACCCGTCCCAACTGCCCAACATTCGGATCCCGGAATTCGACGGTGAGCTGTCCTCCTGGCCGCGGTTTCGGGACACCTTCGTCGCTCTTGTTCACGACAACACCCAATTGGCACCCGTGAACAAGATGCATTATTTAAAAAATGCCCTCATTGGAGAACCCGGGTCGCTGCTGGCCGGATTCCCATTCGATGCCAGCTCCTATCAGCCGGCTTGGGACGCGCTGGTGCGCGAATATAATAATCCACGCGTTCTCGCTTCAAGATGCCTGCAAAGGGTCTTGAATCACAAATGCCCCACGTCTGGCGGAGAACGCGCGAAGTACACTGCATACTTGGCCGACGTTGGTGAGGGGGTCGAGTCGTTTCGGGCTTTGGCTTTGGAGGACGAAACGGATGTCATCCTGTCCACATTAGCTCTCCGAGCTTTGGACCCCGTCACCAGACGGCACTTTGAGCTTGCCCATGCAAGCAGCGAGTTCCCCACGGTCGATGATATTATAGCGTTCGTGAGACAGAGATTGATGGCGTGCAAGCTGTCTCACGAACTCGATATGCAGCCTCATCCCGACGCTCCTCGCGCTAAACCCGCCGGTAGAGGGAAGGGCGGAATCTCCATGCTCGCCTGTGAAGTCGGCACGAAGGAACGTGTTTCTCTGGGTCCATCCGGGTCGCCACCTAGGCGCACGTCTCCAAGGAGTTCGGGCAGATCGGGGCGTCGCCAGTCACCCGGCACTTCTTCACGCGGGAAATCCGTCTCTCCCGGCAAAGAACCTTGTCCCCGTTGTAA
>NW_027112534.1:32635-37420 GCF_000696795.3 Halyomorpha halys
TAACCGATCTAGCCCGACCCCGATATTATTCCTTCCATAATAAACTCCCTAACCACCCAAACCCACTAATTTCTAACCTTGCTTCCTCTTCCATTCCTGGCAATCCTCCGAGGCGCCTGAAAAGATGATGGCCTCGTGACCTTATATTGTAAACTGTTTTTAGAGTTCTAGTACTGGGTAGTTTCTGTACATCCTGTATCATATCATTATCTCATTATGATCAAATTTACTTGTTGTATTATACAGTTGTAAATATCAATAAATAAATAAAAAAAAAAATCTTTTAAAATGTTTCTTTAACAGAAGTTTTATTTAATTTTGTATTTAAATTATTTCGTTCAAGATACCACTTAGGCAACAACCTAGATATAAATATATGGAAATTGATGATCAATATAGACATATCTTTTAAATATAAACCTCTTTACTTCTTATTATGAATAATTATGGCTATCTACACATTATATTACTCGTCTCATTTATGTTTAGATAAATAATAATAAGTTAAATTCAGCACAGATCCATTAGTTTGGGTGGATATTTTTAGAAACCATTGTAAAAAAAAACAGTATTTAGAATGAGATCTAAAAATTATTCTCTAACTAATAAAGACATCAATCCAACGGTCGCTTCTTTATTCATATCGAAAAGAAAGAAAGATAAAATTGTCTCTTTAACTACTGATATCCAAGTGACACCATACAGCTATCACTGTAAGAGGCAGCTGTAGAGGGCGATAAGGGATAAGCAACTATCTGCTAAGGAAGGAACACTGGCGCCTTTTTGCAATATCGCTAAGCAATTATCTAGGATAGTGTAATGCGTCAAAGGAATCAACTTTTGTAATATAAATTTCATCCGACTTTTTAATAATGTATTTTACTTATGGTGGAAGTGGTTTACAAGGACTAGGATAGCATACCTTCCGCCAGTGGCAAAATAATCTATGTATATTTCTTTCTTCTCTATTCAATAACCTCTATCAAATTCTTATTGTCAGATTACTATCTCTCCAAGTTGAATGTCAACTAAAATTTGTTGAAATCCTTTGAAATTGGTCACAATAGCGTAATTAGTTTACCTAAATTCGATTTTCTTAGGATTCTCATTTCAAGTTGAAATTATTTGCTGTTTGCAAGGGGACTTGTATCTTATTACTTACTTACTTATGTACTTGTATCTTGATCCTCAAAGGATGAACCGAAATGTTCACATTTATTTCGGCTTGTAATTAGTGTTTGTTGCAGATAAACGTCCTTAAGTCAAAAAAAGGTGTGAGTGCATAAAGTACTTGAGATTCATTTCCCACTATGTGATCTCCCAAGAGGCTTAGTGAATCAAAGTGTGTAAGCCATAGTGTTAGGAAGAAAATTGATATCAATTACTATTATAGCTTCAGTTCATAGCTACCTAATGGATGGGTGAAATACAATTAACAAACAAGGGTGTCGGATTTAAGTAATCCGATTTTTCCATTTTTTTTTTTGGATTTATATAAAGTCGGGGTCGGGGGTCTCATTTTCTGATGCCCCCCTTGCCGCGAACACCGGAAGACCCCGAAGACGCTGCGACTGCAATGCCGCCTCAGCCTAAGCATCATGCAAGCTAGGACCTGGCCTACCCCTACCATCACGCCAGGCTCCAGGACACGCTGGCCAGCCCTTGAGGAGGAACGAGGACGTCTTTTTTCAGACTCAGGCGAAGATCACGGTCTTCACCGTTTCGCCCACCGCACATCTTGACGAGGGAAGCGGCTATAGGACGCGGAAGTGACCGCGGCAGCGAAACTTCCAGCAGCCACTAGATAAGCACATTATTATTTATGCCATGAGACCACCCACTTTCTTATATTACTATAAATAATTAAATCGAATTAAAAACCTAACACACTAACTATAACTGCCCCTCCAGGGAATTAATCATGAATTAAATAGAAAATATAAATGCATGTTGTTAAGAGCAGAAAGTGTCTCACAATTTTTAGCCCCCTTTTTCCAAACATTAATTACAAGCATAAAATTACACTCGGGACACCTGCATTAAAGCACGGGCAGGTCCCGATGTAACAAAGGGTAATTGCTGAAAATATAAAACATTCTGCAAGCCACAGAAAAAAAATTCCACACTTTTAATTAGGAATTTATTGTTCTAATACTGTTGCGATGTTGTTGTCAAAAACTCAACGCATTAGACACCTTGATAAAAAAAAATTTCCATTCAGTGGGAATAGGCACGTGGGAGAAAAATGAACTACTTTTATTTTCACAGTGCTTCATATTCAAAAGCCTCAAGAGAGACGTTAATTTTGATGCTTACACAAAGGAGACTAATCAAATATACATAATAGAGGCTAGTTAGTACCACATGCTTCCATTTATAAACACAAATTTTATTCAAAAATTATATAGCATACGATTCTACCAATAGGACAACGTTCGAATTCGTTCTAGAACACCGCACCTTAACTTGTAACTGGTTTTTTTTCGTTTACTGAAACTTTTTAATGAACGTCAAATTTTCTCTGCAATTGGTGAATAAAAATACTACCAAAATCGATTATTCTGACCACCGTGCCATGGTATCTTAAAATGGTCGAGTGTAAGGTATTTTAAGAGGGTTGTAGGAAGTGCCTTCATGGAGGAAACATAAAAATAGTGAGTCAGTCTGTAGAGACCTAGCTACATCATTAATTATCATTCATTTGTTCATTGCTGTTTGGAAAAATACAATTAAAAGTTCTCTCTTTTGGAAAACATAATTGAAAAGTTGTAATTTTCCTTTGATTTGAGCCATTGATATAAAGTGAAAGGACTACATGATATATATTTTTTAATATTCCTATTGTATGTATTTGGTTTATTATCCCAAAACTGGGAATTTTGAATGTTGGGGTTGAGTTAAAAAATGTTAACTTATTTGGTGTTTTTTTAAACTAAAATCATTCTTGACATATTTACATTCTTTTTTTATAACGTTTTTCATTAATAAAACTGTAAATTAATATTTGGGGATTTTGAAATTTTCTCTGTAATCTGTATTTAAAAAATTAAATTAAATTAAAAATTTAGTAAAACTTTATTTACAAGTTTATTTTTAGTAAAACATTATTTACAAGATTTTCAAGTGTATATGAAACATATTTATTTATTGTATTATTTTGTACAGTTGTAAATTACATTAAATGAATAATAAAAAAAATTTTTAGTAAAACTTTATTTACAAGTTTATTTTTACTTTTTATTGTCTTTCAAATCCAAGAACAATAAACTAGAATTGAAAAAATCTAAAATCTAAAAAAAAGAATTACTTTGACACATTTTATAATAAAATAGTTATATATGATAATTTTTCGATGCGTTCTACATCTTCCAAGTCTTGGGCAGAAGGCGGTGAGGGACTAGGGGTTGGTCGTTATCACTTTACATTTTAGTTGAAAATCTCATCCCTATGTGTTCCATCTAAGTTTTTTTTTACTTTTAAAATGATAATGGCAAAGAAATGGGAATGTCGGATTCAGCAGGTGATAACTCAGTTACGTTAGGCTTGAAAATTAAAAAAAAAAATGTCCATAATATTAATAGGTCATTCATTAGATAAATAAAGTTATAAATTCAGTATTTGACCAATGTAAACAAGATGAACAAACACATTACTTTCGGTAATGTTGACATGAGGTTACTGATTGTTAATCTAAACACTGAAACCGGAGTGAAACGCTATAAGAATATTTTAGTGTTTCCAGGCTAGAAACTGTAATGAACTTTCATGGGTTAGAGTCTGGCAAACTAATTAAACTGTTTCAAAGAAATGAGAATTGGATCCAAGGGCTGAGGTAAGATGCGTTGAGTGTAACAGGCGCAAAACTAAAACAAATATCACCTTGCACAATTTACACAAAAACGAAAAAAAAGAAGACTGCGGGGAAATTAAATAAATGATAATTGGATGGTTTATGATCATTTAACATAATAATCATCAGCGAGTTCAACATTAAAAATTGAATGAAATTAGCTAAGTAGTTTATTATATTATAGGTTATTAAACTGTTGCAAGGTTGCACCAGAGACATTAGACACAAAATTCTCATTTTCGGGAAAATGGAGAAATAAATCATAATATTTTCTCCTTTTTTCATTTAACGAATAATAACAGCAATTATTTTAAGATTGTGAAATAAATAAAGAGAAAGGGAACGTTGATACGCAACTTTGGCTTGTTTCAGTTTTATAATTGTACTTTAGTTTGATACTTCATCTGTGAGACATAAACAGATCCGAAATAAATAATACATTTTTAGATTGCCATATTGAATTAGATTAAAATTTAAAATAGTTGTGTTACAGAAACATGATTGCTCTTCGAGGTTATAACTGAGAAGTCCCTGAAACAGAGAACAGTTATGAGGAAGTTCTTGGAGAAAGCCAACGGCAATGAAAGAGACGACAAAGAAACAACTAACAACCTAATCATTTCTTCTTCTACCTACCTTTTTTATTATATTTGTTTAAGTAGTACCGTTAAGTTTAAAATTTTCGAATTTATTTACACTAAAGTTCTTCAAAACCTTTTGGATAACGGAATGTCTAGTGTTTAATCACTCTCAGAGAAATTCTGTGCCAATTCAGTAATTTGGCTCTATTTTGTCCCCCTTCTCAAAAATATCTCAATAAATATCTATTGTATTAATGACTCCATTGAAATCCTCTCTCCCCTATTTTCGAGAGTCATCTGTGTATACTCAGTCTATCGTCATCGCACTTTAATAAATAAATACCTCTATATAAT
>NW_027112534.1:37470-38392 GCF_000696795.3 Halyomorpha halys
AATAGAAAATATAAATGCATGTTGTTAAGAGCAGAAAGTGTCTCACAATTTTTAGCCCCCTTTTTCCAAACATTAATTACAAGCATAAAATTACATTCGGGACAGCTGCAGTATAGCACGGGCAGGTCCCGATGTAACAAAATTGGTGCAATCCGTGTGAGGATCGAACTCTTACATTTAATTATAAAAATATAATGAGACTTATTAAACATTTATTGTGTGAGACATTTCGCCCACTCTTTTAATTGATTTATCAATTGTTCACAATTAAAATGATAATTAGTGTTAGGCGTAAAAATTGTGATCTAATTAGATTTAAAAGAGTTAATAGATTTAAGGTACGTGGGAGGCCAGTCTGTTATTGGAGCCTAATCCCTTCTGCAGAGACACTACTAGGCATTATAGGTCAATGCACCGACTGCCTCATTGTTTACATATGAGTACAAGTACATATCTAATTTATTATTTGGGTTAAAATTTATTTAAAGTTTCGATAAAAAAAAAAAATAGTAATTAAATATCGTTTAATTTTTGTTGCATGAGTATATTTGTGCGTGTTTAATTTATTGTGTATAAAATTTATTTATTGTATGCGTGTGAATGATTGCGTATTTATTGTGTGAATGTATATATTTATTTATTTAAAAATTCGTTAAAAAAAAGAAAATTGTTTTATTATCCATTGTGTGCCTGTGTGTTCATGTTATTCGTTTTGCATAATTGTTATTTATTGATTATATGTAATTTAATATAATTGATTGCATAATATCATTGTATATATTTTATTTTAGATATAGGCCCATTCATTTGATTTTCATTCGTATTATTTGAAAAAAGAAAAAATTAAAAATGGGATTAAATGATCAATCGGATGCCGAGATCGAGCGGGTTCGGTCACTGGAGCGCAGGCTGCGGCGCGTCA
>NW_027112534.1:40131-40374 GCF_000696795.3 Halyomorpha halys
GGTGATTAACCTACACTGACATTTCTGAATTTTAGGTATCCTATCTCCATCACACAGCCTTTTCAAGGCTTCTCGGCACATGATGGTGTTGCAACTGCCGGTGTCCACCATGCACCTCACTCCAGCTATCTCTATTATAGGCAGACCGCCGCTCTTTTATCTCACATTATAATTCAGCAGTGTGCGATCGCCTCTCCGCTGACAAACCCTTCAGATGTTTTGCGTCTTCCTCTCTCCGGTCCC
>NW_027112534.1:43345-44823 GCF_000696795.3 Halyomorpha halys
TGCTTCGAGGAGGTCTATTGTATTGACACCGACGGATCCGTAAGATATGCCGATATTGTCGCGTTCACAAAAGTCGGAGACACGGCTCTTGTCTTGGATCTGACGGTAAGATTTGAATGAAATGACCTCGAACAAGAAGGTGGTGTGGAAAGGGAAAAAAAGAAAATATATGAAAAATACGCCCTTTTCCTTAAGGAAAAATTCCGTGAGACCTTTGGATAGAGAGAGGCCTTGCTTGGATCTCGCGGAACAATACCAGATAGCACAAGGAGTTTCTTAGAAGGTGGTCTTGGTGTTAGCATCGGATATATTGCGATCTTGGTGGAAAATATTATTTTCCATCACCTGCATGGGAAATTAGCTCGGAGATTATTCTTTGTTTTATTTATTCATTTTAATATGTTGACCTCTCTATTTGTGTGTTTTAACGTATTTGTATGAAGCATGCCTTCAACCGCATTGTAAGACACACTTCACTTTGGGTTGGCTGGTTGGGTTGGAGTGGACTGTATAATTGAAAATTGAACATGATTAAATGAAAAATAAAATTCTATTGGTTTATGTTACAAATGGTATGGTGTGTGGCCGAAAGAAAACATTATGATTAGATTGTTAGTAGAATTTTGTATGACTGGGCTATGGAAATTGTAGATCTAACATTGAGGTGGTTGATGATGTGGATGTTAACTATTGCTAGACGGACTTGCTTTTTTCTTCCTTCTTCCCCCCGCATCTCCAAGCCTCTCCTCCTTCCTGCTGGGAACCACTGAAGTAACTCTACTCACACATGGTGGATATTGAAGATGAATGAATAAAAGAAAGGATGGACGCTTCTCTGGTTGAGGACAAGATGGCTGTC
Source organism: Halyomorpha halys (assembly GCF_000696795.3). Classification (NCBI taxonomy): domain Eukaryota; kingdom Metazoa; phylum Arthropoda; class Insecta; order Hemiptera; family Pentatomidae; genus Halyomorpha; species Halyomorpha halys. The sequence continues at coordinate 44,205 of NW_027112534.1, forward strand.
TCTCACCCATCAGGGTTGCTTCTCTTGCCCCAAGAGCACTGGAGGAGGCTTTTGATGCTGGCCACATGGGCGCTACTGGTCCACATGGCAGTAATAATAAACATGGCAGTCTTTCCGATTCAACCTTTCCGTTGCCATAGGTTACCGGAACAGTATTTATTCAATAAATTATTTTATTTTATTAGTACTATTATTATTATTATTTTTAAGGTTGTTCATCCATCCAAGTGTTTCCTGTAACCAGCTTTTTATTTTATTTTCCCTTGAATCTATGTGTTAGTCTTGTAAAATTTATCTATTTGTTTGTTTTTGGTAAACTGATCTATTGCTGTGACTATGAATTATGGTCTTATCTCACATTGCCGTCTAATATTGAATTTGTTTAGCGTGTTACTGAAGAGGATCTAGAAGGGTGAATTTGTTGATCGGGTGAATTTAAAAATTGTGAAATGGTCTTCTGAGAAAGAAGAAAAGGAATGAATTGAAACATTTGTGTTTGGTGTATAGACCAAAATTGATTGTAAAAGGAAACTGTAGGGGAAAAAAAATTGTTTATTATATCTCTTTATATCTCATTATACCATGTATGTGTAATTTATACATGTCCGATTACGGATTG
>NW_027112534.1:49183-51056 GCF_000696795.3 Halyomorpha halys
CTGGAGTCTAGTCTATTCACACTACATTGTACTGTTTAATAAACAAGTGAAACTCCCCGTATTTACTTCTTCTTCGAGCTAACTTGTTAATATAACTTTAATATAGCTCTTTTGCACAAAATTACAATAGTTGTCATTTAAAATAGTCACTTCTTGAGAGACGATCAACAAGCTTTCTATTATTGGCTGACGCAAACGTAGACTCTTAAGTGATATTTAAAAAAAAAAATTAATTCAGTTTTATAGGTAGTAAAATATCGATTTTAATTTATTGGTAAAATCTAAATTTGTTTATATTGAAATTAATTTTTAAAATCACTTGCTAAATTTTTAGGTTGAATAGGTTTATAGGTTTATCAGTTAAAATATTTAATATATCTGATCACAACATTATAAAGTATATAGTAAAATAATTGGTTTTTTAGTTTGTATTATCTACAATTTCACTGACCTGTAGTTTTTAACCCCTATATCATTACCAGTCGTCCTCATTATGAAACAAAAGACATTATTTCTTGTAGTGTATTATTTTAACTTTTATTTATGAGCAGACCGTGTTCGGCTTCATTATGAAACAAAGCCCTGTTTGGTCCTTTAAATATATAACATTATATTTTATAGTAGAGTTATAATAGGTTAGATTAGTTTGGCACAATATTTAAACTGTTATAATTGCTTACTTTTATTTTTGGAAAAAATGGTTTACTTAGTAAGACTGTTTAATTTTCCTGGAAAAAAGTTTAACTATTATAAACAATTTTATTTATATTTTTAATTTCGATATTTTGCGTCTACAGAGCGCGCAAAAGTGAAATTTCTCTGACAGATTGCTGATGTTATTTTCTTTCATAATCCAGTTTCTTTAGTTACATATAACTTTATCAAAACCATTATGACAATCTAGATATAAAACTCAGTCCAAGAATGAATAATTATTGATTGGTTGGACAAAGAAGAACTTTGCCGATGGATGAAGATGGCCACATTGTAACAATTGCCAACATTAGAGACACCAACATTTTTACTCGTTTCTTTTTTTGCAGTATTTTTTTTATTCCAGTGACGTGGAGGTTGTGATATCTCCTTTTCCTGGTGCCAGCTGCTGGATCTGGAACAAGCTCTTATATCACTGGCTCCTGTTTCCTCACTGTTCTCTTTCGACATCTCCGAGACTTTTCAGTAATTGGACACTATTTAGGCATTCTGCGTCAACTGCTTGTTCGTCTTATTGGCGAAAAACTCCAGGTCGAATCGACTATATAGTTAATTATAATCCATGGGTCTACAAAAACGTGGTAGGGTGGATTGTTAGATCAGATCATGAAGATTAGGATTCATTAGAGACCAATGAACAGCTTTAAAGTACCCTCAGGCCTAATATTAATTAAATAATAATCAAGTGACCACAAGAAGGATTTATTAATTCATGGTTTGACGTGATTTTTAAATAATTTAATCAAAATTTATTTTAAAAAATAAAAATTTAATAACAATAATTATCATAACTAGCAAAACTTCTGCTGTTACTACTGTTACCAGAGCAAGGTCCCATTGCAGAGTTGGCAAAAATTATCATAGCTATAGATTAATTTATCAATCTTTATAAGCAACTAATATAAGATGAGTAATTAGAAAATAATACTATTTTTAATTTCTTTAAGCGTCTAACCACTAAAAATTTAGTCGTTATTCATAACTAATATTTTCGTTGAAGTTGTCAAAAATGAGTAAAAATTTAAAATAAAACTTGTATATTAAAGCATTAATTTCAAATTTATATTTATTTATCTGTCCATCTTTGACTTCAAGTTGCGAATTGTGCATTATTATTTCTTTAAGAAAAATCCTTCTTCACAATCTGAATTCCGAGATT
>NW_027112534.1:51595-64708 GCF_000696795.3 Halyomorpha halys
TGAATAAACTTTTATTCATGATTAAAAATTCTTGCAAAAAATGTATTCATTTTTATCAGTTAGAAAAATTTTAAACCGACTAATGCAGACTCTGTAGCGCAGGTCATGGCCTTTATTAAGGTTGTTAAAAAATATTTTGGGGTAATAGTCATTCTTCGAGGAGGATAATACGGATGATAATCTTGATAGCCTTTGCCTCGAGGCAAGAATCCTTGGAAAAGTGTTAATGAAATTTAGAAAATATAGAGGGAAATTTATCTAGTTTGTTGGAGACGTGATAGTTGCCAAGACTATGGAAAGGATCCAATACGTTAGATACTCTCCAGTTAAACTGTGCTGCCAATGTGCATTTCAAAAAATATACATACATGGGTTTGGAGGGGTTTAGTTGAATTCCACTAACCTCACATTCCTATCTCGATCCGTTCTCATGATATTTTTTTAGAAAACCACGTTTACTCCCATAAAAATTTTAATTTCTCTACTATTACTTGTATATTTCTCAACCTTTGTCTACATTTTCGGAAAGTACAAAGATTTGTCTATAGAAATGCAACTAATTGAAACAATACTCACGAAATTATTGCTTCGTTAGACGACGTTTTAGAAGCCAAACAAAATTAAACAAATACAAATTAATAATTTTATCTTTATTTTTAATTATTTTGTGGTACGGTCTAATTCAAAACTGTGATGCCAATAAAATAGGAATTTTAATGTTTAACATGAAATCCAAAACAGGAATAGCGATCGTAAGATAAAGAAGCCACAAATTGATTTAAAAAATGTTAGGTGTCAAATGGGGGTTGTACTGCATCTTTTTAGGCTTTATTTTTGCTATAGAGGAAAAAGTTTAAAAAGTTAACTATATTATTCAAACTACAATATATTACTGCTAACAAATAGGAAATGAATTAAAAATTAACCCAAAAACAAACCGAATGGAAAAATTAAATTGTGAACTTTCTAGTGTAAACTTCTGTTTTTTTTTTTTTAAATAACAAACTGATCTTGAATCCTATACGATAAAAATATGGGGAATATAAAATCATAGCCTCATACAACTGAGAATGTTGTAAAATTATCACTAAATGAAAACACAGCTGCTGGTTATGACGGTATAGGAACTCATTCAATGAACCTAATGCCGTTATTAAATCAATTATCATTATTCTTTATAATATAGATTGAACGTTGACAACTTTTTTCATTACAACTAGTGTATTTGCTCTACAGATTTCTACCTTATGACTAATACATGACTATTACATTAGGGAAACCACTCATAAGTACCATTGGTAGGTCCCGGTACCTTATTCTTTTCAGACATCTTGGAGCATTATTGGCTAAAAAAACATGACACTTAATTCTTTACTCTAAAAATATATTACAACCAAAGGAATGTTGAAAATAATTTAGTAAACAAGGCCTGCCGAGTAGAGATATGTTTCAGCTATTATATATAGCTTAGTTTCCGATTCAAAATTTAGACCAAATTGGATAAGCCATTTTCGAAACAAAGATGTATTATGCAAATGACGTAAACGGAAGTAGAGTACCCTAGCAGAACACTCCCTAAAAATTTCTTCAAAATAGGATAAACAATAAGACGAGCTGTAAGAAGAAGCTGACCGACGGACGGGCTGACACCTTATTTCTTCATTCATAACTAATAAGCAAAATGCAAGTAGAAATTTTGAACAAAAATTAACAGAATTCTAATTACCTAATTCAATCAACAATAAATGTTGAGCATATTTTTGAAACTTATTATTTTACCTTTGAACAGATATAATAATTTTCTAAGAGTGGACCAAATCTGAAAATTGTTTTTTCTTTTAAAATGTACTCATATTTATTTTTTTAATAATAAGTTAAAATCGAACCGAGGTCAATTCACCGACATGAATCCCAGTTGGACATGTTAGCCTGTAATTGAATCATGGTAACAATTCTACTTTTTTTTAATTGATTAAATATTAAATATAGTGAAAAGGACCCTGACTCACCTCTTAGTATTAAGTATTAGACAATCTTACATCAGCATTTTTTTTCTTAAGACTAAAAATTGTTTTGGTTTCCAAAGGCATTAGTTATTTGTTGGCGATGAAAGGATGTCGGAAGAATACTCTCTGAAGGCGTAAACAAGACTAACTTTTATTGAGTTCAGAACCTCTATATATACATATCAATCAGCTGTTCGACCCGATCAGCTGTTATAGTCCACAGGCCGTAACTCTCCCCCCATCAGTTAACGAACAATCCTCGTTATCAATACAGTTAACAAACTAATCGTGAACAATATAATAACATATAAAATAAAAAAAAATGCAAACTATTTACAATAAAATATAGCCAGTAAATAATAGACATACATTCTCACATTATAATAACATATAAAAAAAAAATTGAAAACAATTTACAATAAACTATGGTTAGTAAAAAAATAGCTTATAGTACAGGTAAACTCCATTATATACAAATGAAAAATGCATATATCAATAACACTGTAAAGTAAAATTAGCCTAAAGTTAAATCATAAATTAAGCTTTTTTTTTTTCGAAACACAAAAAGACATTAATGAAATTGATATATAAAAAATTAACAAAACAACTAGAAATTAAAAAAAAATAAAGTCAAAGTTAGTCCCCACTTTCCTAAATACCACCGTCCCAATATTTATTTTACACATAAGGTATCGGACATTCATGTTGTGCCACTCTTCTACTTTATTCCCTGCAAATCCTGTCCCTAACTTTGACCTACAACTTTTGCAAGGCTATCACATTACCGGCCATTTTATCCTCTTCTGGTAAAGTACCACGGTAGTCCCGTTGACACCCCCGCATCCCAAAAAAATTTGCAATTGAAAACTCCATGACTCTGTGTATTGTTGAGTAGTCATATGCTGCGATAGCCAGTCCATGGTATCATCAGGTTCCAGTTCCCTTTATAGCTCGTAGGTCACTTAGAGTGCTATGGAGTCGTTCTATCCCTCAAAATTGACAAATAAACTAGAAACAAACAAACTAAATAAATAAAATAAAATAACTACATTTTGTGTAGTCTAATCTAGTTGTGGTGATAGAAGGGCACTCGATATTGTGATTGCTGGAAGTTTTAACAGTTCAATGTGGACAGTTTTCCTCTTTCTTTACTCATTGATACTTTCTATTGTAACAATATTGTGATCTCTACTGACGATCACTGAATGGGCCCTCATACCTTCTCAGCTCTTTCCCTCTATTAGTTCCCACTTTCCTATTTATTTTTCCCATAAGGTCTCGGACATTCAAGTTATGTTGCGCCACTCTTCTACTTTTTCCCCCTGATAATCCTGTCCCTAACATTGGTTCACAACTTTTGCAAGGCCATCACAGAATCGGCCATTTCATCTTCTCCGGGGCAAGTACCACGGTAGTCCCGTCGACGCCCCCACATCCCAAAAAGAATTTCGAAAGGGCCAAACCCCGTAACTGTGTGTATGGAGTAGTTGTATAGTGCAACTGCTCGTTCCATCGCTTCATCATGTTCCAGCCCCCTTTTTAGCTGTGACACACGTAGGTGGTCTCTCGTGTCTTCTTTCCTCCTGGTCCTCGCCTCCATACGCTTTCTTAGCTCCTTTGCTCGCGACCATTTCTTTGTTCATCCACTTTGTCTTCAGTTTTCGTTACTCCTCAAACTTCCGTCGACTCACTTGACGATCCGCTCAGTCTCTGCAAAAGGCTTTTCCTCCGTACTTGTTGGGCATTGACCTCCATTGGCTCATCTGAGTCCATATTCCTTCTTCGATATAAGTATGGGCACTGCATGTCTCCTTCGTTTCCACAATTAAAACATCGAGTTCGGGGACACTAGGCCACCAAGTGCCCACTTTTGTCGCAACCACGACCCTTGCGGTTTTCTCGGTGGCTGCTGGTTCTTGATTTTGCTTCTCCTGATCTTATTTCCCTGATCGGAAGAAAATGCTGAACAGGGAAGGAACTGTTCAGCATTTTCTTCCGACTGCTATACTTGTACTCTCTTCTTCTCAAGGGTAGCGGAGATGTCCTTGGCCGAATGTACGAAATCCTCTTTCATCCTGGTTCTTTAACATCAATTCTGGATTCCTGTTCCCGGGCGCTTAATAAGTTCCTGAGCACACTCTACGAAGGAGCATTCTCTCGGCATTCCTTCCTTCTTCCCTAACACTTTTGCCAACTGAATCTTTAGTACACTGAATAGGACTTACATCCGACCCTGTATCTGAATTGTCACCATCATTTTGCTGAGTTTATCGGTGATTCTGTTGTAGCGTACTAGGATTTCTGCGGTATACTGCCCATCAGACTGTCTCGGTTTCTTTATCTCTCTAATCATCATAAATATGTCCCCTTCTGGGGCCCACCGTCCGCCTCCGAATGCCCTCCTCAATCTCGCCTTGATCACGCTCCAGGATGTCTCCTCCTCAGCTTGAATTTAATTGAGGATACTTCTTTTTTACCCTGCAGGCAACTGCTACCCTTAATGCCTCAGCATCCTCATGTCGAGCAGGTGTTCAACTTTCTTCCCTTCTATTCGACCAATTAATCGATCACCCTCACTGTTAAGAGAGCCAGTCCTGAACTTCCCTCCGTCTTATCAGGCGGGTCCTGCGTCTCCCGCAGCACCTGCACCTCCGGTGATGCTCCCACTACCAGAGTCCTCGTTAGCTCAAACACAAGCCACTTCGTCAAAGGCGGCGATCGCATCTTAGGAAGAATGGAGGCCAAAATATCGGAGGACTTGTTAGAAAAGAATGATGCTATTTTGTTGAAGGCGGCATTAATTTGCAGAATTAAGTAGACCATCCTTAATCACATTCAAGCTGACGAAGAGACGCCTTGGCCAGTCGTGAAGGAACAATTGAAAACGGCTTACGAAGGTGGTAGATGTACTCCGGAGGAGGGAATTTTTTACGTTTTTCGTGAGAAAAGAAAAAAGGGCCAGTCGAATGGACAATATGCGGCATCGTTACTTGCCCTTTTTAATTTAGTCACGGATAAGATGAGAGAACAGAGAGCGCAGAGGTAGTGCAATGGAAGACAAACTTCCTGGACCTGATACTGAAGGTGCAGCTGGCAAAAGAAACCAACAAGCGAGAAGGACTGCCACGTGAGCGCACATTTATAGAATGTTATTTATAGAACGCTCCTCCCGGAAAGAGGACACAAGGATGGAGGTTGAAGAAGGGGGTGGAATAGAGTAACGGATACCCTCCTGAGAAACAATCCAGCGCCTTGGAGGAGAAGGGACCAGAGGAATTTTGATATAGAGGTGATAGAGGTGACAGTAGAACGAACCAGGCGAAGCCGAGGAATAACGTCAGATGCTTTGAATGTAGGAATGAGGGCCACATAATGAGATGATGGCCCTATATGTACCGGATGAGAGAGGTGAACCCAGGGCAGCCCATGGAGGTTAATGTGCAAAGAGTGAGGCGAAGAAGAGGGTCACATAGACCAGACGAGTCGAGCAGTGACATCTCAGAGGTATCGGGCACAGATGTTTGGAGAAACAAGGCGGCCGAGCACATCGAGAAACGAATGGAGAGTAAACGTGAGGAGAAGATCCACTGGCAAGATCCGAGGAGAATGTCTACGGCGGCCGAGTTGCAAGGTGGGAAGCGAGAGCAGCGGCCTGCCTATCAATGAAGTTAGAGGATGTATGTCGAGCTGTGAAACGGAGAGAAGTAACCGCAGCCCAATGTTCAGGTATGTCATTGTAAATTAATCACCCAGGGTGGACCCTGTAGCGTAGAAGGGGAAGTCGTTCTAGACCTGGGCGAATGGGGGGGGGAAGGGGGTTAGCAGAGGTAAATTGATAATGCAAGTAGTGGAGAATATGCCACGCGAGTATGCGATTATTATCGGATGCAACTTACTGGTGGGGACGCGAATAAGGAATGTGGGGCACCGACGGGATATTCGGTTGGGACAGAAAGTTCGTCAACGACTTGTGAGGGGAGGGATGCCGCAAGTAGGGCTGTTAAGAAGATGATATGGGTGGTTGAGAAGGATTTATTATCATCAGTGGCATGCGCAATCCTAACGCACTACCCCATTGTTTGCCGAACCCCATATGGCGGCAATACCAGGAAGGGGGAACAAAAAAAAAAAAATGTTAACAAGATGAGTAATTGGAGGGAGCTAATAATAGGGGAATACTCGGATAAATTCTTCAAGCAGGATATCACCAAATCGCAATACACCCCAGGGACCAATACAAAACGGCCTTCACGTTTGAGAGGGTTCATTATGACTTTACCCGTATGCCGTTCAGGTTGAAAAACGCACCAATCACTTTCCAGCGCTTATTGGAATCCATGTGTCAGGTCTTCTCGTGTTTAGCAAATCGGAAGAGGAGGATATAAGGCATCTGGAGAATGTCTTTCAGAGAATTCGACAATTTGGGTTGAAATTGTCCCAAGAAAACTCGGTGCTATGCCGAGAGCAAATTAACTTTTGCTTTAACTTCATATCATTAAAGTTAACTTCATTAACTTTAAATTAATGAATCGTGATCTCGGGACGGGGAATTAAACCTGACCCACAGAAGGTTGAGGCGATCCAAAAGGTGGCAGTGCCGAGGGACGTTAAGGGAATTCCGAGGGTGCTAGGTGCTCTGAATTATTATCGGAGATTTGTGCCAGAAATGGTAGAATATTTGGTACCCATCAATAACCTTTTAAAGAAAGGAAGCGGAATAATCGAGACCCCTGCCATGGAGAATAATATCCGCAAGTGTATGGAATGACTGAAAAAGGAGCCAGTTCAAGCCTTTCCCAACTTGGAACGTCAATTCACCATTACGACAGATGCTAGTGAGTATGCACTGGGTACGGTATTATCCTAGAAGGGGGGAGGAGCGGAGGGGCCTGAAGCTAATACAAGCATACGCCTTACGGATCCCGAAACGAGATATAAGGCGCTGGATAGGGATTTATAAGGGATAGTTTGGGCCGAAGATCATTTCCGGCCTTACGTATACAAGAGAAAATTCTTTTTTTTTATTTATTTAATGTGATTTACATCTGTACAAGTAATCAATACAATAAGTTAATATGTTTTTTCATTTACACTTGAAAATCTTGAGAAGGAACCACCCATTGGTAGTACTTCAAGCATTAATTTAAATTAGAAGGTCCCATGGCCATCTTCTTTTCAGAAGCCTCAGAGGGTTATCAGGGATTAAATGGATTAAATATTAAGGATGAAAGATTAAGAATTAATGGGTTTGGGTGGGTAAGAAGTTTGAAATTAAAAGACCCATATCTGTTTTGGGCCAAATCTGCAACGAATGGGATGTTAGGTCTTTCTGGATGAGTTTATTTGTAACGTAATAAGGAGCATCAAGGATTTTACATAGGATTTTGGATTGTAATGATTTGATGGGGGAGGATTTTGATGGCTTGGTAGAGCCCCAGGGCTCAATTCCATATGTCCAAATTGGTCTGATTATCGTAGTGTATACTAATTTTTTGTAGTGAATGGGAGGTTTAGAGCGTTTGTCAAGTAAGTGTTGTAGCAGTCGGAATCTACGAGCAGTTTCTTGTCGTTTCAGTCTTGTGTGTGGATTCCAAGTAACTTCAAGTTGGAGTCCTAACTCTTGTCAAGATGGAGTCCTAAGTATCGAATCTGTTCAACAGGCGTTAGTGGAGTGTTTAGAAAGAATATTGTAGGACAAGAGGGTACAGGTCTATGACGGAGGGTAAAGGTGATCTGATGGTATTTGTCAGGATTTATTTTGATTCTCCAGTTTTGACATCATTCTTCAATAGATGTTATGTGTGTCTGTAGTGTTTGTGATGCATTAGTTGGGTTGCTGTTTACAGACATTATATATGTGTCATCAGCGTATTTTGTTAGAACTGTGTTAGGGTGGGTTGGGATGTCAGCTGTATAAACCGTATAAAGAATGGGACCCTAGATACTTTCATGAGGAACACCGACGGACTGAGAAAAGAGTGATGAGTAGGCTAGGTTATGATTTACTTTAAAGGTTCTATCAGAGAGGTAGGAGCGGATTATAAGGAAATATGTAGGAGGTAGGAATTGACGAAGTTTATAGAGCAGACCTGAATGCCAGACTCGATCAAAAGCTTGTTCAACATCGAGGAAGACTCCCGTGCAGTACATTCCGCGCTCCAATGTGACAGATGACATTAAACACTCGATGACTCTGTTGTGTGGGTTGATCTAAATCTAAACTGGTGGTCAGGAATAACATGATTTGAGTCAAGGATCGGATAGAGGCATTTTAATAGGAGTTTTTCAAGGATTTTGCCCATCATGGGCAGGAGTGAAATTGGATTGTAGGAAGATGAATATTCAAGTGTCTTGGAGGGTTTGGGAAACATTTTTATTATAGGCATTTTCCAAGGGTCGAGGAAATAGGTGGATCGGAGTGTAGTATTATAGATATAGGTAAGGAATAGAATGGCTTTACGAGGGAGCTGTTTCAGAATATGTGCTGTGATAAGATCGTGGCCAGGAGCTTTTTTAGAAGGCAATTGGTAGATGATGTTCATTATTTCTGAGGGATGAAAGGCATCAGGAGGAAGGGTCATTTGGAGTGGAATTGTAATCCCTCCTTTATTATGTTCAAGATGGGTTGGATTAAGTATTTCAGGATAGGGGTTAAAAGTTTTGAAGAGGTCTTCGCCGAACATTTGAGTTTTTTCTTCATCTGATCGTGTCCAAGTCTTATTTTCAGTGAGAAGTGGATGTTTGAAGAATTTGTATTTTAGTAGCTTTAGTAGTTCTGCAAAATGATTTGTCAGTGGTATTTAAGTTTTCTGTTAAGTTCTGGAAATTTTGTATTCTGTGTTTTCTAATTTCCGCTTTTAGTCTGTTAGTCAATGTATTGTAATGAGTTTTTTCCCAAGGATATATTGTTCTGTGCCACCTAGCTTTTGCAGGCGTTTTTCTGTTAATAATGCTTGTATGTCACGAGCTAAGTTGTTTTCTCTAAACCTTTTTATGTTCCTTGGTGAATTATTGTTAGTGATAGTAGTTACTATCGATTTAGAAAGTATTTCGATAGCAGAGTCGATCTGTTCTTTTGTTTTTAGTGGAATTTTTAAGTCAAGTACGTTTTCTAGATCAGTCCGAAAATGTTTGCAGTTTACCTGTCCTGTAACCATTGAAGGGGGAGAGGGTCTAGGAATAGGATTTGAATGGATGTGAAGTAGAACCTGACTATGATATGAAGAGAGGTCATCTAAAGATTGAATTGTGGATTGTGAGGTTGGTATTTGGGAAGTAACAAATATATCAAGAATATCGTTTTTTAAGGGATGTAGTCCAATAAGTAGGATTTTTAGGAGAGAGGATGGAATGACTATTGGTTGTTGTGACTCGGGAAAGAGCCCTACCACAAGTATTGGACGTTCTGCATCCCCACCGTTGCACCCCATTCTGTACATTACTACAATTAAGGGAACGCTTTTTATAAATACAATTTAGAGAAAGCCAAAAAAACATAAAATATTATATTTATAATTCCACAATAAACTATTATCAGACTGATCGAAATCAAAAATTATCGTCAGAATTTTACATGATTCTAGTAATTAATACATTAGTAATTACAAATTATTGAATTATAAATATTACAATATTATATGTTTTTTTCTCTCTCAATTATATCTAAAAAAAATCGATCCTATAATCGCAGTAATGCGGATTTCAATGTGATATGTATGTATAGCAATGATAAAAAAAAAAAGTTTATATCTGTTTTAATTATGATTATGCAAAATTATTTTTAAAAAGTAGTATTTTATATATATATATATTTTAAATTGTTGACAGTATCTACTGCAGAATTTTAGGTTTAGGGATTGGATTTTAAAAAATGGCATTTATTAATAAAATGTGTATGATTTTTTTTTCTAGTAAATTGCCACATTGATGAATATATGACTGGCCCTTAGTAATAGAGTAATGTCATGTGAACATTATTTTACAAACAATTGAAAGGCAACTATCATCAAGTGAAAATTAGACCATGAGCAAACATTTCTCAGGTTCGAGTCACGATGAATCATAGGCCTAATATATCAGGAAAGTATTTGACTTGGGTTTAGTGCTTCGAAATGTCTTTCCCACAACCCTTATCAGTTATTACAATTTTATTCTAACAGACATTAGAATTATAGTGATATAAGAGTACAACAGATATGTATTTAAGAACAATCTGTAATCATGATAGCTAAATGAACATTCATTCCTTTTTAATAACAAACATAAAAGTAGAAAAATAAATAAACATATGTCCATATAAATCAAAGGAAATATTATAATACATATTATGATAATAATATAATAAATAATATTATTATAATACATATTATAATAATAATATAATAAATAATATAAGAAATATTATAATAATTATATAATAAATCAAACAAAACACAAAAATACAATCTACAAGTTGGGATGAGTGGATATTATGTTGGTTAAGCATCCAATAATAATACAACATGGAAATATGTTAATTCGAGTATTTATTAATGAACTATTTTATTTTGAAATTAATTTGTAACAAAGATCATTTGTTAAAAGTTCTTTTTAGCAAAGATCGCGGTCTCCGTTATTTTACGGTGATTTGTTTTGCCTTGATGATGCTGCAGTCACCTCTTCGTCCAGAAGGGTTTCCACCATCAGTTTGCATCGGATGAACGTCCTGTCGATACCTATAGTACAAGGCAGTTACTTCACCCCAATTTTTTATTACTTAATTGAAAACTTGGTATAATTACTAGTCAAAATTGGAAAGTCTACCAAGTATAAGTATCGGGAATAAAACATGGCGGCTGTTTCAAACCGTTAAAAATAATTATGTTTTTATTCAGAGCTCTTTATTCGGATATCTTTACAACCACTAAAAACAGTAGAAAATCTAAGAGAGCATCATTTAAAGTAGAGTAAATTATTTAAAATGTAAGACCTAATAGAGATATTTACGTTCAATAGTTCTCGAGATGTAGCTTTTTAAAAAGCAACATTTCATAAAAATGTTGTATGGGAAGATCAGTTTTATATTGAAAAATCTATAACTCGAAAACCATTTGACGTACAGATATCTATTAGCACTAAAATTAAAGCTAGTTTAATGAGCTATAAAGTAGTCTATGACGTTTATTTTCTTAGGAATAACAGTTTTCATGAAATTTGCTAAAATAAATTGATTTAGAGTTGTTCGGACAAATTTTCATTTGCCAAATTTATATTCATATTTGAATATCATAATAACTATTACACCTACAAAGATAAGTGTCATAAACTACTTTATAGTAAGTTAAATTTACTTTATTTTGAGTGTCGGCAGACATATGTGTCTTATGATTCTAGAGGTATATTTCTCCAAAAATACAACATTGTATACTAACAACTAGAAATTAGCATTTTGTGAGTTTGTTTTGACAAATATCATAAAAACTCCTACTCTTACAAACATAAACATTATTAACTATTTTATAGTAAATTTAACTAATTTTAATTTGAGTGCAGACAGACATTTGTACGTCTAATGTTTTCTAAAATAAAGTTTTTCATAAATCAAACTTATTGTCCGAACAGCTATAAACCAATTTATTTTAGCAAATATCATGAAGACTACTATTCCTACGAAGGTAAAGGTCATAAACTACGCTATAGTCCATTAAACTAGCTTTAATTTGATTGCTAATAGACATCTTTACGTCACATAGTTCCTGAGGTATAGATTTATCAAAATAAATTAACTAACTACTGATATTTCAGTACAGTTTTATGAAAAGTTGTTTTTTAAAAGGCTATATCTCGAGAATTATTGGGCACAAATAGCTCTATTAGGATAAATATTTCAGAAAATTTACTCTTCTTTAAATGATATCCTTTGAATTTTTCTAGTGTTGTTGGTAGTTTTTATGATACGAGCTCCGATTGAAAAATTAATGTTTTCTTAAGGTTTTGAAACGGCCGCCATTTTGTATTCCCCCTACCTATACCTGGTAGACTCATCAGTTTTGACCAGCAATTATACATAGCTTTCATTAAAGTAATCCAAAATCGAGGTAAGATAACTGCCTTTTTTTCTTCCCGGCTCTTGTACTACTATTTGCTCACAGCCGCTTGATCTTGTCCCAGACGACACCATTACCCACGTAAAGGCTTGATGCTTTTTTCTAGGTTCCGAAACACCCTTTAACGTTTTACAAATCGTCCCTCACACCTCTACGACCAAATTGTCGTGATATTGCTCCTCCCATACTTGTTACACCCAACTATGACTTATCCAGTGGTTCTCGTCTTCCATATATTCTGCTACCTCTTGTCATTGATGATATCCTCAAGTTCTTCCATATCTATTGGGCTTCTTTCCTCCGAGCTCTCATTAGATGAAGATCCTCCCATTGTCTTCCTCCGTCACATTCTGTTCATCTTCCTTTCTCGGCGTCCATTCTTGTAAAAACTGTCTCACTCCGGACGGTTACCCGACCTCTTCTTCGGCCAACAGCCCACACTATTCCTAAGAGCCCTCGTTCAGTGTACTGTATCTGGTCTCCGATTCTGTCAGACACCTACTGACGTATGCCACTGGGCGATCTTCTTTTTCGCCCTTCTGAAACACCCTCGCTGCAAGTGCGTACTCACTGGCGTCTGTAGTGAAATTGAATTGCCGAGTGAAGTCCGGGACGCAAGCTCTGGCTCCTGCTGCAGTTTCTCCGTGCACCACCTGATATTATCTTCCACCATCGGGAATAACCATGATAACATTTCTTGAGAAGGTTGTTGAGTGAGACAAGGTATTTCGCCATTTCTGGCACAAAGCTCCTGTAATAATTCAAAGTTCCTATCAATCTCCAAACTCCTTTCACGAGGATTACGCTAGGATTACTGTCCCAACAATCACGAATTCGACGACTTGTCAGAAAAGGTTTTCGGAACTAAGAATCCGACATCGACAACAAAAAACATCCATGTTTTAAAATATCGTTACTTACAATACATACCCAAAATACATCGATGTTTCTGAACAACTATTTCAGAAACATGAGATCTGTCCCAATGATCCCGCATTCCACGGCCTGTAAGAAGTGTTTTT
>NW_027112534.1:64813-70028 GCF_000696795.3 Halyomorpha halys
TTTTTGAAACAACGAATCCGACATCGACTACAAAAAACATCGATGTTTTAAAATATTGTTGCATAAAATACATTACCCAAAATACATCGATGTTTTTGAACAACTATCTCAGAAACATAAGGTCTGTTCAACGATCCCGCATTATACGGATGTCGGATTCTTTGTTTCAAAAACCACTTCTTACAGGCCGTAGAATGCGGGATCGTTGGAACAGACCTCATGTTTCTGATATAGTTGTTCAAAAACATCGATGTCTTTTGGATAATGTATTGTTAGCAACATTATTTTGATATTGAACATTGATATTTCAAAACTTCGATGTTTTTTTTTTTTTTTTATCAAATTTGCATTATTTTTTGCAGAAACCACTTCTGACTGGCCAGACCATACGTCATCGTTGGAACACACTTTGAGTTACTGAAATGGTTGTTCAAAAACATCGATGTATTTTTGGCAAAGATTTGTATGCAATGATATTTTAAAACATCGTTGTTTTTCTAGTCGTAATTTATCTTTGTCATGTCGTTAGCGTGAAGGTTGGAGGTACTTTTTTATTCGACCACATTGTTGATAGAAATCTATTTATTCTGTAAATTTTTGGTTTTCATTTAGTTACTTTTGGAAAAAAAATGAAAAAATGGGACAAACGTAAAACATCGTTGTTATCAAAACTTCGACATCGATGTCGCATCCCTCTCCTTATGTTCTCTCTTTAGCCTCTGTTTCCAGTCCACAGCCTGATTGATTGCTCCGATCCGTGCGCCATCGATTTTTCATTGTTGGTGACATTGGTACATTTTACCAATACCCCCAACTTGATTCTCCATTTTCCCCTGATGTTATTAACCCAAGCTCCCAACTTCCCAAGCAGGTCACACCCAACAATTACTTTCTAATCCCACAGGATACTATCTACGATATGTACCGGCAAGTTCTCTCAACTAAATCCCCACCGGTTAAACCCTATCTCCACCCACACAAGGGCCACCCAGGTTGATCCACCCCACTCCTGCTATCTCTATAAATGGCAGACCGCCGACAAGAGTCGGAAAATTGAATTTTTAGGTACCGCATGTAAGGAATGCTGCTATCAAATGTTAGATCTGGAAATTAATTTTCTTCATGAGCCTGTATGTTGTAAACTCATTAAGTGATTTAAAAACTGAAAAATAGTTTTGAACTTATATTTTACTTATCTACCCATACCTCGCCTTATACCTGAAACATGGTGTATAAACATAGTATGCATTTCACAACCTTTCTCACTCCTTAGACTACGCCTATGACAATAGTCGATCGCAACACACTTTTAAGATAAAAATTAGATCTTATTCACTGAAAATAACTGATATTGACTGTAAAAATATCTGAAAAATCTAGTCAGATAACAAATTGTTTTCAATTTCATTACCTTAAAAGATTTTAATATCGAGGAGTAGAACAAGATTCCTCAGTCATTGAGACAAAAATCGGTTGATTCAATGCCACAGCATTTTCAATCTATATTGAAAACCGAAGGTGACTCAAGGTGTGTTTTAATGAAAGATTTATCAATAATTTACCATAGTAAAATAATGTGTATATACACTTTTCACGCATGTTGTTGGCTTATTAATTCGAATCACTGATTTATAATATAATTATATATGGTTATTATATTAACAAAAGTAATTAGTAATATATTTCAAAATATATTAATACAATTACTAAAATACTTTAATTATATATTGTTTTATATATAATTTATTCTATCTCTTGAGACTGGTATTTATTTATAAAATAAATCAAATAGTACCCTTGTTAAGTCTCACTTTGTTTATTATATCAATAGTCCAACGTTTCAGCCCATTTGGCCATCTATGCAGAACGACCAATACTAGTGGTAGGACTCTTTACCGAGTAACAACTTGGAATAGGTTCCTCTCTCCTAAAAATGCTACTTATTGGCCTACATCCCTTAAAAACTTGGCGGATTCCTTGATATATTTGTTACTTTCCAAATACCCTCCTCATAATCCACAACTCAAACTTTAGATGACCTCTCTTCAGGTCATAACCCGGTTATACTCCTCACGCAATCAAATCCTATTCCTAGACACTCTTCCTCTTCATTTCTACTCGGCAAATAAATCATGAGTGAGCAAGACACTTCCGAAGAGCCCTCCAATAGTCGAGGAGATGGTAAATGAAGAGACATGGAAGGCAAGTAACAGGAAGCATGAAAGCATAGAGTCCACATCTTTCCACATAACTAACTGTTAAGGCCCAAAAGTATATTTTATTTTATTTTCATTTACTTTCAATTGGTGTTTATGTGTTAATAACTATAAGCTTATTTTTTTTAACTACTAGGTACTTGGATTTTAAATTTATATTTAAAAATTTGTTACGCAAAATCATGAAAAATTAAAGGTTTGTTGATTGAAGATGTTCATCTCAGTTGAGAGATTTTATCCGTGAGAAGCATAGTCCAAGTGCCCTTATCGAAACCAACGGCCATCTACTGTGAGCGACTATTGTTTTTTATTTTCCTTTCCTCGAATTATTTAGAAGACTCAATCATTTATTTTATACTTTTTTTTTTTTTTCATTAAAATGCAAAATACGTATAATATGTATATTAATATAAATAATTTTACTAACCTATGATTCATTTAATTTTGTATAAGATAATTATTTTATTTTCATTGTTTTTTATATTTTGTAATCATTAAATTTTGTGTATCATTTGGAAGGAATTTTCTTATCATTTCATTTTCTTTATTATTTTAATTTTTTTATGAGATTAATTTTCGGGTCCTCCTGTTTTTATTTTCTTTCACCCGAACCAGCGAACACTTTATTCAGGGGAAGAGGTTGTTTTTTCACTCACCAAACACCCCTTGCCCCTAGGGGCTAACACCACCATCATCAATAGTCATCATCATCATTTAGTCCCAATCAAAATTAATTAACTATCGCTAACAATAAATGTTTTATTTCGGCCACCCTTCATATCTGTAATAATAATAGATTTAGTATTTATTCATTCTCTCTTTTTCAGCCAACCTCAATAAATAAATTATCTATCTGTGAATGTTATGGCGGGTAGGGGTTCAATGGGAACCTTTACTTGCCCAACCGTGTAGAGAAATAATAATAATAATCTTTATTTATTCTGGGATAGATCCATTTAGAATAATTTACAGGCGTCAAAATTAGGCTTTAGAGCCTTAGAGTAAGTTACAAAATAGACATGAAATTACAAGATGTCATAAAATAAAATAATGCAATGAATTTAAAAATATACAAATAAACAACCATAATTAACAGAATATATAAAATAATGATAAAACAAATTAAATAAAACTACTTGTCATACCATAAAACATAAGAAGTAATAAAGGAAAAGATATAATTTCTGCTAGTGTACATATTTACAATTGTAAACTAAAATCTAAAACAAAATATAGAAAATATATAAAGCTTTATTGAAACTTTCAATTGTATTTTTTCCTGAATTGAGTGGACAGAAGGTAGTTAAATATATTGAGGATTTGAAGATTGGAAGGGTGTTAGAACTACGAATAAAGGAGGGAATAGAATTTCATAGGGAAGAGGAACGGATGAGGAAAGATCTACCAAAGGCTGCGGTTCGATGGCCAGTTACATATAAGTTTGAAGGCCGTGAGCGGGTATTGCGGGAATGCACTGAGGACTTAAATTGTAGGAAATCTGAGATATATGACGGACGGCGGGATTGGATAACTTGGAAGAGAAAGGAAGCAAGGAAATATTTACGACGGAAGGAGGGGTTAAGCCACTTCAACTCTTCATAAAATCGTGTGACAGAGGCGTCCCTGGGGACTCCAAAGATGAATCGTGCTAAGCAATTATTTCACCGTTTTAATTTTGCTTCGAAATCCCCAGAGACACCCCCGTAAACCACACAGCAATAGTCAAACTGGAGGAATATTAAGAAAATAACCAGGAACCACTACGTACTGGAAACGATCGGATAGGAAGGATTGAAACCAGCGCAGAGTTGGATAGAGGAAGATTTCGTAGTTTGCTAAGAAGGATGTTGTGGTCAACCGTATCAAATGCTTTGGAAAAATCGAGGAGGATAAGGATTGTTAGGTTTTGGTGTTCCGTGCAAGTTTGGAGGTCGTGGGTTATTTTAAGGAGAGCGAATTGTGTTGAATGGCCAGGTCGAAAGCCGGACTGGAGAGGATTGATGAGGGAACGTTCTTCTAGGAAGTTTGAGAGTTGGTTTTGAAAGGTTGGAGAGGAGAGAAATAGGGCGGAAGTCATTAGGTGAAGAAGGATTTGGGATTTTATTAAATGGTCGAACTAAACCGGTTTTCCAATGAGAAGGAAATTTGCAAGGAAAAATTGTATATACTGATAGAGTACGGGAATAAGAACTGGAAGACAGGATTTAATAAATTTAACAGGAATGTTGTCCGGTCAATGATCGTTGGAATGGGATCTTAGAATGGTGGATAGTATTTTTTCGTAAGATCGAAAGAAGTTTTCAGGATTGAAGGTGTTATTTGGAATTTCAGGAAAGGTTGATGGGTCAATAGCATGGCATGTGAAATGGTTGTTGAGATCGTTAGGTGTTATTGGAAGAGAGCTGAGAATATTCGATTCTGATAAGGATAAATTTCGGTAAGTATATTCGGTACCAAGTATTTTCCACTTGGATTTGGGATCAGGAGCATTGGAGAGTGCGTGATGAATGTGAAGGGATTTAACACGTCGAACTGCTAATTGGGTTGCATTGCGGAGTAGTTTAAAATGTTTATAATCTCCAGACAGGCGAGTCCGACGAAATTTGCGTCTAGCTGCTACTCTTTGATTTATCATTTCCTTTATTTCCGGAGTAAGCCAAGGTGCAGTTGGACGGCGTAAGGTTCGGGTTTTGAGTGGAGCATGGGTGTCTAATGTAGATTGCAGATGCGAAGTGTCCACTCTCACTTCACATCTGCAATCTATATTATACCAGATGGAGTTATAAGAGTTTATAATGTCCCACTGGACGGAATTAAGGTGAGGTTGGAAGGATTTGTCGGAGTTTCCTGGTCTTAGGCGGTTCTCCAGCCTGATTATAAACTTTTCAGAAGGCCCACGACAAGGCGTATTCAATAATAGGTTAGAATGGAAGGCTTACGGGCGCCATCACTGAAGCGGCTAGTATTACCCTCCATCGCCGAAGGGCGAGAGTACGTCC
>NW_027112534.1:72127-73568 GCF_000696795.3 Halyomorpha halys
CTAACCCGGATTGAGACCAGGAGGACTAGACCAGCCTGGTACCAGCAGGAGGCACCCAGAGGGATGCAGTGGACAAGGTGCAACTCCATCAGACGTAGCGCTGGGCTGCACCACAGTTAAAAAAAAACATTAATTGAATAATTAACAAAAGAATAAAAAAGGAAAAAAAAATTGGTGATCCTAGGGAGTAGTGGCATGCGCAAGCCCCAGCGCACCACCCCACTGCTCCTGCACCCCGTATGCCAGAGATGGCAAGGGAGAAGGATTAAAAAAAAAATTAAAAAAAAATAAATAAATAAAAAAAATAAATAAAAAAAGAATGGAAGGTCGTGCCAAGGGATGAGCCCTGGACACTGACTAGGTAGAGGAGGTCTAGTTGCCGAGATGAAGCGGACGGACTAGAACTGTCATGATAGGAGCCAGCTTACTAGTTGCCGAGATGAAGCGGACGGACCAGAAAGCTCAAAAGGCGAGCCACAGCACTAGTTGCCGAGATGAAGCGGACGGACTAGAACTGTCATGATAGGAGCCAGCTTACTAGTTGCCGAGATGAAGCGGACGGACCAGTAGGCTGACAAGGCTTGGTGCAGTTCTAGTTGCCGAGAAGAAGCGGACGGACTAGAGCCGGGGGGAGACTGGGAATTACACTGGTTGCCGAGATGAAGCGGACGGACCAGAGTAACCGTTAAAGATTAGGTTAATATCTTAGTTTCCGAGATGAAGCGGACGGACTAAGATTGCTGGAGAAAGGGAGAGGAGATAGGTTAAGGTGAGCATACTAAAAACCAACTCTTGTGAGAATAGGTTGGCAATAAACTTCTCTATCTCAAGTAGAGTGTAAGCCACCAGTGCTAGACTAGACCTGGAGAAAAAGCTTGATTTAACGGATCAATCCTGGTGGCAATTGAAGGCATCATGTGATCGGTTATCACTGAAGATTCACTCTTTTAACTCTACTTGAGATAGTTCCGTAGACTCTTTTTGCTCAATCTCTTTTTATTTTATAATTAACATTCTTACACATTACATATTAACATATATACATTTATACAAAATTTCGTATTTTTATAATAATAACATTATATACAATTGCTTAGCTTCTGTGATGCTTGTAGTGCTGGCCCCTGGCGGGTTACAGCGGCACTTCGTGCTCGCTGATTGCTACAGGACTCCCTCCCCCCTTAATGACGGAGTCATCGGAACTTAGATGAGGAATCTTTTACCGCCTATACTGGTGCCTCAGAGAAGCGGACTGTTGGCTTGACGGATCGGCCTGATCTCGTCCGATGTAACATACTGGATTTATTGGGTTCAGCACATCTTTATATATATATACACATGATCAGCTGATCTCCTCGTAATCCTGGCTGAAGACTCTTTCAACTTTCCCATCCATTGCAAGAGCCTGTGGTCAGTGTGTACTCTAAACCTTCTTCCAAAC
>NW_027112534.1:79731-80373 GCF_000696795.3 Halyomorpha halys
GATCGAGAACTGCTGACCGATTGTATATATATATAGATAGGCTCCACAAATAGATCAGTCTTTGACAGCACTTCAAACGTTTCATTTCGCACTCCTCTCTCTCCTATTATTTTTAGTTTCACATGAGTAAAAGATAACTTATATATATACAATTTGTTGATTTTTGCCATTTTACTGGAGCTGTGCTCCATTCTAAGGGATGGCTCGATATAATACAAAATTTTTGAAATTCCACTGTTCAATTTCTAAATATGTGAGGTGCTGGGGCGCACTTCAGTTTTTTGACTTTTCACTAAATCTAAAAACACTAAAACTTTTTTTTTTTTTTAATAATTTATTTATTGATATTTACAACTGTATACACATATATACAACAAGTAGATTTGCTGTAGGTGACATAGTAACATGATAAAAACCTGTGGAGAATCTACCCACTGATAGAACTCCATTAACATTTCTAGAGAAGAAGATCTCGTAGTCATCATCTTTTCTGACGCCTAGCAGGATTATTAGGTAATGAAGGAGAAGCAAGTGGATTTTGGTGGTTGAGAAGTTTATTATGGAAGGAACGGTATCTGGTTCTGGCCAATCGGCGGTATCTGAATCGGCAACATATGGAATATTGAGGTCCCGATGAATGAC
>NW_027112534.1:82498-87993 GCF_000696795.3 Halyomorpha halys
AGTGGAGTGGGATGTTCGGAAACCAAAGTGGTGATCTGGGATTATGTGGTTGGATTCAAGGACAGGGTACAGGCGTCTTAAGATGCACTAAAACTAAAACTGAAAATCGTGTCACTGTCACTTTTGCTGGGTTAAAGTTGTGATGGTCTCGGGTGTAAATCCTGCCATCGGGCTGGTGGAGATGCTGGTGTCAGTGCCTGGAAGAGTGGATTGGTCAAAAATTGGAGAGAGTCAAAGAACATGACGTACCTCCGACCAATGAACTCTGGCACTGTGGGCAGTTCTAGGAGTTGATGCAGTTCCGGGGGCTTCTTCTTCTCCCAAAATGTTGTGCGGACTATCCTCCGCAGCATGGTGTCTTGGAAATGCTGGAGGTGTCGCTGCGTGCCTTCGGAGAGGTAGGTGAAGAGTGGTGACCCGTAGAGGAGCGCCGGCCTCAGAATACTTTTGTATATCTGCAGTTTAAGCCGCAGAGACAGCACTGGTGATGTGAGGAGGTGGTTGATTCTGTAAGACCGCCTTCTTACACTTTTAGTTTTCTGGTAGATGTGGGTGGAGAATTTAAGATGACGGTCCAGCTTCACTCCTAGGTAGACTATCGAGTTTGAAGGGGAGATAATCGTACTGTCCAGCTTGAGTGATTTCGGGAGAGTCGATCTTTTGTGCTGTTGGTGAGCGAACTCGACACAGTCTGTCTTAGCTGGGTTCATAGAGATATTGAGACTGCCCAGTCGTCGGACAATTTCCTTACAGACTGCTCCAGCGCGCTCTAGTGCATGTTTTGGATTCATACTGCTGCTGTAGATGGCGATGTCGTCGGCATAGGCGGCGACTGTAGCCTTTCTGTAGTTTTTACCAACAACATCAGCTGTATAGATGGAAAACAGCACTGGCAATAGGACTGCTCCCTGTGGCACTCCGCATGTCAGTGGGATGGAACGGGAAAACTCATCTCTAACCCGCACAGATATGGTCCTGTTGTCCAGGAACGATGCAATCACACCTTATAGTTGATCTGGGAATTCGAGGTCTATGAGCTTACGACATAAAATGCCGTGAGACACAGAATCGAATGCCTTTGTACAATCAATGGATATCATAACTGTTGCGTGGTTCCTATTGAAGCTGGAGTTCACTTCATGCTAGATCTTCATCAGATGGTGTTCCGTGCTCATGTGTGCCTGAAAGTCGAGCAGACCCGTAAAGGATAACGGAGTGTTCATCACAGAGTTCCAGAAGGTAATTCAGGATGATCTTTTCGTAAACCTTAGCGAGATGTGGTAGGAGACTTATAGGGTTGTAATGGTCGACGTCAAATCCTGTCCTCTTCGGCTTGAGGAGTGGAAACAAGATGCCATGTTTCCATTTGTCTGGAAAGTACCTCAACCTCAAGCACGAATGGTACAGGTTGGTGAGCTGTGCGATTCCCTTTCTCGGTAGTTGTTTAAACGGGACCGTCTGTATCCCATCTTGACCAGGGGCCCGGTTTCCATGGCATCGTCTCAAGATGGCCTTCAGTCTTCTAGGCGAGACAAACATATAGTTGTTCTCACGGGCCATGGTTGGGATTGAGAGCGATGCCCCAGTCCTCGCTTCAATATCCTACTGATAATGCCCAGCCAACGACTCGGCCTACTCTGCGGGGCTCATGAGGTGGTCTCTGCCATGCAGGCGAACGGCTGAAGTCTTCTTGGTTGCTACCTTGGTGAGCTTCCAGAACAGACACAACAGTTGATATGAAATACCAATGATAAAAAGATCAAATTATAGTTTAAAAGAAAAACATAAAAACAGTGACATGTAAAAATACGGAGTCCAAAGGTCATAAATTTATGAATACAAATTAATAAGAATAAAACATATTTTTATATAAACAATAAAATTGAAAATAGATATTGATTGATAAAAGAAAATGGATTATGGGTGCTTTAATAAATTAACTATTTGGGAATAGGCTAGGGATAAGTTTTGTTTATCTGTTTTGTGATTGACTGGGGAAGCTTCTAATTGTATAAAAATACTTTCGGATATTAATCGTTTGTCGTGGTTAGGGACAGAAGCTAGTATGGTGGTATTGTCAAAATCAAAAGTGTGTTTCATTATTAAGCTATGTTCAGATAATTTAGACGCCATGAAATTACGGGAGGAGACGGAATATTTGTGCTGGGTTATGCGGTCTTTAAGTAAATTTTTTGTTTCCCCAATGTAGGATGCATTGCAATTAGAAGTGGAACAAGGTATACGGTACACAACCTGGGAACGGTATTGAGGAGGAATTGGATCTTTGAGATTGGTGTAAATAAAAGACAGTTTGTTATGGGCTTTGAGGGCTAGACGGAGGTTTGGGATGGAGGAACGTAATTGTTTTTGAATGTTGTCTGTAAGAAAGGGTATGTAAGGTAATGATCTGTATAGGGGGATGGAAAAAGATTCCGGAGAATTTTGTGTAGATTGGGTACGGTTGTTATAATTGTAAAAGAGTTTGTCAACGATTTTTGGAGGGAAGTTGTTGTTTAAGAGAATTTGTTTTATGCGGAGATCGTTATTGTCATGAAATTGGGAATCTGAGAGAGAAAAACCACGATTAATAAGATTTTTGGCCGTGTTTAGTTTTTGATGTTACGGATGTTGGGAGTGATAGTTTAAAAGTCTTCCTGAGTAAGTTGGTTTTGTGTACCAATCGGTGGATATAGTATTATTGGCGTTTATTATGATGAGGAGGTCAAGAAATGGTAGCGAATTGTTAGTTTCCGATTCAACTGTAGAACGTAAGCGAGGATGGTAGGAATTGAAGGCAAATAAGTTATCGGTGATTTTATTGGGATTCAGTATTAAGAGAAGGTCGTCAACATATTTTTTAATAAAAATGATGACATTAGTGAACTGTGGGGTGACAAAGTTTAGTAAATCATTAAGTACGATATTAGAGTGATCAGGGGCTAAAGGATTACCCATAGCTTGGCCTGAAATTTGTTTAAAAAATTGACCCTGGAATGTGAGGTAGCCGGATTCGCAACAAAGTTGGAGAGACTTGAGGTAGGAAGGAAGGTCTAGAGAAGTATGTGGTTCAATGGTGGACCAGTTGGATTCTACTAAAAATAAAACTTTATCTATGGGGATATTAGTAAATAAACTTTCAACGTCAAAGGAAGTGAGGATGTAGTGGTCTGGTATGGTGAGGTCCAATAATTGATCGCGAAGTAGCTATAACAATAACTATCTCCGCATAAAACAAATTCTCTTAAACAACTACTTCCCTCCAAAAATCATTGACATACTCTTTTACAATTATAAAAACCGTACCCAATCTACACAAAATTCTCCGGAATCTTTCTCCATCCCCCTATACAGATCATTACCTTACATACCCTTTCTTACAGACAACATTCAGAAACAATTACGTTCCTCCATCCCAAACCTCCGTCTAACCCTCAAAGCCCATAACAAACTGTCTTTTATTTACACCAATCTCAAAGATCCAATTCCTCCTCAATACCGTTCCCAGGTTGTGTACCGTATACCTTGTTCCACTTCTAATTGCAATGCATCCTACATTGGGGAAACAAAAAAATTACTTAAAGACCGCATAACCTAGCACAAATATTACGTCTCCTCCCGTAATTTCATGGCGTCTAAATTATCTGAACATAGCTTAATAATGAAACACACTTTTGATTTTGACAATACCACCATACTAGCTTCTGTCCCTAACCACGACAAACGATTAATATCCGAAAGTATTTTTATACAATTAGAAGCTTCCCCAGTCAATCACAAAACAGATAAACAAAACTTATCCCTAGCCTATTCCCAAATAGTTAATTTATTAAAGCACCCATAATCCATTTTCTTTTATCAATCAATATCTATTTTCAATTTTATTGTTTATATAAAAATATGTTTTATTCTTATTAATTTGTATTCATACATTTTTGACCTTTGGGCTCCGTATTTTTACATGTCACTGTTTTTATGTTTTTCTTTTAAACTATAATTTGACCTTTTTATCATTGGTATTTCATATCAACTGTTGTGTCATAACGGTCTTTTTTGACAGTTACGTTTCGAACCTTAGTCCAGTAGCGCACTCTAGTAGAAGTCAAAAACAAACTCTTACTACATCAGTCAACTGACTACCAATCTTCCCTCCTCGCCAACACGTAAGTCCCTTCTATTATATATTTGTTACATTATTCTTTTCCTTTCTCCATATACTACCTTTTCCTATTGTATATATTTATATATATATTTATATTTTTAGTATAGGTATTGTTAATATTGTAATCCTAAATTTATTAGTAAATATAGAAGGCATATGTTCATATGTTCATATACCCTGTTTTGTTCATCATTGAGAAAGCTAGGACCATGCTAGAGGACTCAGGTCTGGATCGAAGATATTGGGGAGAAGCAGTGAGTACAGCAACTTATCTTAAAAATCGAAGCCCTACTAAAGCTCTTGATTATAAATTACCAGAGGAAATTTGGTCAGATAGAAAAGTTAATTTATCTTATCTCAAAACTTTTGGATGTAAAGCCATGAGATTTATACCTAAGGAAAATAGGAAAAAATTGGATACCAAGTCTGAAGAATGCATTTTTGTTGGATATGCTCATGACTGTAAAGCATACAGACTCATCAATCCTTCAAACCCGAAGCGGGTTATTATTTCCAGGGATGTAAGATTTATTGAGAAGGCAACTTCACTTGAGAAACCGAATGAAATTTCAAAATCGCCCAGTGAAATCCCTATTGTTTTTTCTGAGCGATCAAATAATTTGGATAATGAAAAACCGGAAGACGAAGTACCCTACAATGAAGAACTGGACAGTGAAGAGCCATTTTATGGTTTCGAAAATCAGGCTGAGGATGTTGATAACAATATTGAACCCACAGAAGAAGAAGAGGTGACTATTCCTTGGAGATCAAAACGCCACCGTAAAGCCAAGACCTTTCCTGGATTTGAGTTATACTTAGCCACAAATGAAGAAATAAATGAAGAGGACATTGACGGACCCTATAAGGAAATGTGGGTGGCTGCTATGAGAAGTGAGATGGACGCTCTGGAACTAAACAACACATTCGATGTTGTGGACCTCCCAACCAACGTCAAACCCTTAAAATCAAAATGGGTTCTTAAAATACAAGAGGATGAAGAACAGAGGATTTTCAAAGCTAGACTGGTTGTTAAAGGCTGTAGTCAAGTTTATGGGCGAGATTACTACGAAACGTTCTCACCCGTAGTTAAGTATTCCTCTTTAAGATATTTACTCTCTTATGCTGCAAAAGAAGACCTAGAAGTAGACCATATGGATGTGACAACAGCATACTTACACGGCGAATTAGAGGAGGAAATTTATGTAATACCTCCATCTGAGTTCCTTAAAGAGGCCGAAAAAGATAAAGTATGGAGACTCAAAAAATCCATCTATGGACTCAAACAGAGTGGCCGTTGTTGGAACAAAAACCTACATGAGAAACTAATAAAGATTGG
>NW_027112534.1:89472-89811 GCF_000696795.3 Halyomorpha halys
GTGTGCTTGTACCTAGTGTGAGTGTAATGTAATGAGTTTTGTGAGTAATAAAAAACCTTGTCTCTCGAATCTAGTTTTATTTATTAACCAACAGGTATATTAGTTAATACTCACAATGTAATTCAGATATAAGCCACTCACTATTTCATTGATTGTCATAATGTTCAATTTGTAGATTCCATTTATTTATTTAATTTTTCAATTTTTTAAACACTACTTACATATCTTATATTATACATATATACTTACCTACATGATATTATATTTCATCTATCACTGTTTTCAATTTACTACCATACAATTCCACAAATATCAATCAATTAAAATT
The DNA here is from genome assembly GCF_000696795.3 of Halyomorpha halys. Classification (NCBI taxonomy): domain Eukaryota; kingdom Metazoa; phylum Arthropoda; class Insecta; order Hemiptera; family Pentatomidae; genus Halyomorpha; species Halyomorpha halys. The sequence goes on from NW_027112534.1 coordinate 89,801, forward strand.
TTGTACTATTC
>NW_027112534.1:89861-90161 GCF_000696795.3 Halyomorpha halys
AAACTTTTAGTAGTAGATGTCCCTGAAGATTAGGCCGAAACGTTGGACGTATAAAAGAAATAAAGTTTTGAGACTATAATTGGATAGTATTTGAGATATTTATTAAAGAATTACCAGTCTCAAGAAAATATTAAGATTATAAAGAAATTTTTTTTTTCATTGCTCGCTATGAATTATGACCAGTAACGGATTAGTGAGAAAAGCTGTTCTGAACCTAGAGAATATGAACCAAAACAACAAACCTCAAGCTGCAGTCAACCAAACTCAAGCTGCAGTCAACCAAGCTTTAGCAGCTGCCAA
>NW_027112534.1:95306-96628 GCF_000696795.3 Halyomorpha halys
AGGAGAGTTCTGAGGAGCGTACCCACAGAGGGGCTGCCGCACGTTAGAGATCAACCATATGAGAGGAGAACACGGTGGTTTGCCTATAATAGAGATTGCAGGAGTGAGGTGTGTGGTAGACACTGGTAGTTCCAGTACTATCTTGAGCCGAGTAGCTGTGGAGAAGTAGTGTAGTGGAGAGAGAGCACACCGGATTCAAGTATGTCAGTGTACATTAATCACCTTAGGTGGCCCTTGTGAGGTAGAGGGGGAGGCGGAAATAGGCTTGAACCATTGGTGATTTAGAAAGGGCATCTTGAAAGTCTATATTGTAAAGACCATGCCGAGGGAATATAAAGTAATTGTATGAAGGCCCTCAACCGAATTGCCGGACACACTTCACTTTTGGTTGGCTGGTTGGGTTGGAGTGGACTGTATGATTGAAAAATGAAGATGATTAAATGAAAAATAAAATTCCATTGTTTAAGTTACAAATGGTGTAGTGGGTGGCCGAAAGAAAACATTTATGTTTAGATGGTTAGTAAATTTTGAAGGATGGGCTATGGAATTGTAAATAATGAGGTGGTTGATGATGATTACTATGTGGTGGTGAATGTTAATTAAAGCCATGTGGACTTACTTCTTCATTCCTCCCTCCGCATTTCTAAGCCTCTCTCCTCTCTGCTTCCGGGAATAACTCCGAGAGTTCTACTAACTCATGATAGATATTGGTGATGAGAGACAAAAAAAAATTATGCACTGCTTCTCTGGCTGAAGAAAAGATGGCTCTCATTTCACCTTAGTCTGGGATGCTTCTCTCAACAGAGAGCACTGGAGGAGGTGAGTTTTGACTTTTGGCCACATGGGCGCTAATATATCCTGTAGGCTATTATGCCATGATGTTTGATGGTGCCCCCCTCCAATTCAACCTTTCGGTTGCCGTAGGTTAACCGGAACAGTAATTGTGGGGTGTGACCTGCTAGGGAAGGTGGGTGCTTGGATTAAGAAAATAGCAAGGGAAAATGGAATATTAAGATAGGAGGTAAAACCTACAAATGTCATCAACAACAGAGGAATGAGGATGCACGAATTGGGGAAATAAATCAAGCTGAGGACTGGAGACAGCGACTCAAGAGGGAATACCAGGATATTTTTTTTACAGAAGGGGTTATCCTCGGAGCGACCGAGAAGACTGTCCATGAGATCCCACAGAAGCAGGAGAGGATAACATATGTAAAGGAAAGGAGATACCCACAGGCACTACGTTGACACATCCGGGAGGAACTCGAAAGTTTAAAACGATAGGGAATCATTATTGATAGTACATCCCCTTACAATAGTCC
>NW_027112534.1:97508-99873 GCF_000696795.3 Halyomorpha halys
GGGAATAGTGTGGGCCGTCGATCACTTTAGACCATATGTGTTCGGCAGAAGGTTCAAGATACATACTGATCATAGACCAATTAAGGGGGTGGGAAAACGTAAGTAAGGAGCAATTACTATAAATGCCATAGAACCATCTAGACAATAACTGCGGGAGTGGATACCGGGAGAGGAAGAAGAACAGAATGTGGCGGAGAAAGAGTATAAGGCAGAATTTTCGTCTAACGAGTTCTCGGGGGAAGGAAGACCAGTAGATATGGAGGAACTGGATGACATAATAAACGACAAAGTGTGGCAGATTGTATGGAAGACGAGGACCACTGGATTGCTCAAAGTTGAGTGCAGAAAGTATGGGAGGAGCAATATCACGACGATTTGGCGTTAAGAATGACCAGATCTGTAGAACGTTGAATAATGCCCCTAAGCCTGGAAAAAAGTGTCACTTGCCCTGTACGTGGGAGATGAAACCGTTTGGGAGAAGATTAAGCGGCTATGGTGTGATGAGCGCATAGGAATAGACAAGACATTCACCCGATGCAAGCTGATGGTGGAAACCGTTCAGGAAGACGAACGCCAGAGAGAAGTGACTGTCGCGTATCATCAGTGCAAAACCAATCATCGCGGAATCTCGGAGACCCTGCAAGCGTTAAAGAGAAAATAGTTTTGGTGGGGGATGAAGAAGACAATAACAGAAGTTGTAAGAAACTGCGAAGTTTGTCAATGCACAAAGTATGACAGACATCCATCAAAAGGCAGACAAGAAGAGACACCTACCGCAGATGCACCGCTCAATGATTTACAGGTTGACACTTTCACGTGGAGAGGATTTAAATGGATAAGCATAAGTGATCCATTCAGTAAGGTGGCAATGGCGCACCAGGTTCAGGAAAAGTCGTCGGAAGCAGTGCTGGCAGCTTTCTGAATTGAAGAATTAAAACTTCCAGCAATGACAATATAAAAACTGAAGTGTTCCCCTACACAGATTACAGAAAATTTAGTTATTTATTCTCTTTATTTATTTTTTTTAAGGTTGTTATTGTTTTTGCAAACATTGTATTTTCCATTCTGTTTTTGATTTTTGTAAATATTTTCTTTTTCATTCTAGCTTATTTATTTATGGTATGAATTTTTTAAAAATTATATTCCTAGGTCTCCATAACAAAATGATAAATGAAATATACTGAATAACACAAAGCTTTTAACATAATATTCTTTACTCCATTACATTAAACTTAAAATAATGAGAATAATTTTAAATAAACGAAAAAGCAATATAAGTAGAAATATTAATTGACTTTGGAAACAATTTACATGCCACACAATACATTTACATTCAAATTTATTATATACTGTTACCAAGTAAATATAGAGTATGTTCAAATTAACTTCAATTGAAAGGTTGTATTGTGTATGTGTATGTGTGGCATGACACGGATATGTGTGGATTTAATATATATTGTCTATTCTACTTAAAATTTGTACAATGCAGGAGTATGTGGTACAAACTATTATTTAAATAGCTTTTGGAAAATCATCAAAGTTCGTTTGCCTTCAAAGAAATTGTTCTCTTCAATGGTGTAGTTTGAAGTGCTACGGCTTTCCTACCCTTAGTTGGCTAATGCGCCTTATTTTTCATTACATTTTGCCTAAATGTTAGATATAATTCAGGTTTAAGTAGGTTGAAACTGCAGAGTGATCGGTACTGTTTGAGTTAAATGGTATATTTATGTCACGGGTTCAGGATGTATGCAAGAATATCCATATCGGTGGGCTATCATATTAACTTGTGAGACCCAGTTGTATTCTAAATTATGGATTTCTGCATCTAGCATCCACAGTTTGTTGAAACATAGTTTTAGGAGTCTCTTTTCAGGCATCAATGACAGTTTGGACCAGTAGTTGATTACCTTTGAACTTAAAGGACTTCTACCTGTCTCGAGTCCAACTATATAGTTTGGTATGTTCTTGGGCCATCCATATAGGTATTTAACAAATTTCATTTGAGAAATTTCGAAATCTAAGGCTCCAAACTTCGAATGCATATAAGAGAACTGAGTAGACCATTGAGTCATATAATGTTGTCGGGATTGTCTGGTCTTAGGTGGTTTTCCAGCCTGATATCCACTTTACAGAAGGGCCAGGACAAGGCGTATTCAATAATAAATTAATTACGGCCGTGCCAGAGGATGAGCCCTGGGCAATGACGCAGGTAGATGAGGTCGAGGTAAGAGAGAGTCTGAGGTAGAGTAACAGTTCTAGTTGCCGAGATGAAGCGGACGAACTAGAGCTGGGGAGAGACGGGAAATTACACTGGTTGCCGAGATGAAGCGGACGGACCAGTGTAACCGTTAAGGATTAGGTTACA
>NW_027112534.1:100673-107944 GCF_000696795.3 Halyomorpha halys
GTTGCCGAGATGAAGCGGACGGACCAGTGTAACCGTTAAGGATTAGGTTACAATCTTAGTTGCCGAGATGAAGCGGACGGACTAAGATTACTGGAGAAAAGGAAGGCCATCATCTTAGGTGAACGTACAGAAAAACAACTTTTGCGAGTGTAGATGGGCAATGAACTTCTCTATTTCAAGCAGTGTGTACGCCACCAGTCCCATGACTAGACCTAGGTAAGGATGTGGATCTAAGATCAAATTGGGGATTTAGAGCACCCTTATTTATAGGCCTAGTCCATGGGGCTGTGACCGAGAAGCGGTCGGTACATATCTGCTTGAGATAGGTTCGTGCATTGTTTTGATATCGTTTATTAATCATTCGATTGATATTGTTCAGTGTTAGGTACAGACATTATTAATATATAAAAATTACTATGTGTTTTTTACAAAATGAAGTAATATGTAAATTTGAGAGCTTCGGTGAGGCTCGAGGTGCAGCGCTCTGGTGAGTTGTGATGAAACCGCCTGCTCCCTCTCTCTACAATGTCATCTTAGTTTCACATGAATCACTATTTTCTCTTCTTATGGTTTCTAAGGCTTTAGCGGTAGTACTGGATGATTTCTGTATGAACATAACAGAAGCCTTTTTTTTATTTACCTCTGGATGCAAAAGTTACTCCTAAATATGAGTTTTTTTTTTTATACTTCAACTTTTTATCGTGCAGTATCTTTTTATTTGCGCAGTATTGCAGCAGGATCTTTAAATTCCTTTGCGCCCCGTGCCAGTTATTATTTAGAAGGATAACGTGGTCAGCCAGCAATAACATTATTGCCTCGAGATTATGGTCAATGCCAATTCATGTGGCTGCGTTATCCCGAAAAACTTGAATAATATCAGCCAAGAAGATGATGAAGAGTGCTAAACTCAGGCTTCTGCCTTGTAGCAACTCAAAAGTTACGTCTATTTCTTCGCTCAGTTGACCATTTATTGATATTTGGGTGGTAGCATTGTTATACAAGTTCTTTATGATTCTAATTATTTTTCCACCAAGTCCAAGTGCAAAAAACTTTCCCCATAGCAGGTTGTGGTGAATATAAATAAAGGTCTAATTTAGATTTATAAACACACTATTGTACGGGGTGTAGTCATGTAACCATGGCAGTACGAAATTATCTTCTGTAAGTCACATTTCAACAAAACATTACACTTCCCCCTAGCTTCTCATTTATTAGGTACTGGTAAATTTAAATAAATTTTTACATCCATTTATATTGCAAAAAATGAGTCTGTGTTCTATTTTTTGAGAAATACTAAGCATCGATGTGGACCGAGTCACCGAGTGACACAGAGTATTTCATCTTTTTGGAACATTGAAACTCTTGGAACGAAATCTGAATTTAGCAAATAATTCTTCAGTCTTCCTTTTTTTATCGACCTATTCATCACCAAATAATTTTCATTTTTTTTCGTTTGACCTAAGTAGTAATGATTCTAATTCCTGTTTTTAATAATGTTTTCTACTTCTTTCCTTCGGTAATATGGGTCTCTTATTTTTAAAAAGCCATTCCTGTAGGAAACATTTTTAGAAGATAAGAGTTTGTATATTTTTCTCTCTTCTTCCCTTTCTTATAATATTTTATCCTGATTAATGGAAATGTTTTTACTAATTATTATTTCTTTCTTGTATGCAGTTGTAGTTATTTAGGGACACTAATATTGATCCTTTTTTAAAATTAAAAACTGTTATTTACGGCGTAATCAGGTAGAGTTATATTTGCCTGGTTCAAAACCATTTTAACTTTTCCCAATGTGTTTTCGTTGTCATTATAAGGGACATTATAAACAATAAAATTATTTTTTTTAAGAGCTGCCGTTTGTAGAAGTTTACTTCCTCTTCAAGCGTATCCGTTTTTCTTCTAGGCCTGTACATGTTTTTAATGGAATTCAGTTCTTATAAAGCTTGGCACTTATTTTATTGTTTATTAATTATTGTATTGTTGTAGTTTTAATGTTTTCATCCATTTTTTTATAGCATTCATTATAAATTCGTTAGTGAATGCCATTGTATTTATTAAATAATTCGTATTAAAAAAAAAAAAAAAGAGCCAAATTATATATTTCTATGGCCCCTAGAGCACTGAATAGAATTGCCAACAGCCAAAACAATAATGGAGCCGTAGAGGTCCATGCGCACTAGTTATAATCTTAACTCTCACCAATTGATGTTTTCTTCATTAATTAAACGTTTCTTAAACAGTGATATTGTCTTTTACACTGTATTATAATAACCAGATGGTACAATTATTGTAAAATATTTTGACATAAACCTCAATATCTTGAGAAAAATTGAAGAGCAATATTGAGTAATATTACTCCGGTACTGAACTCCAATCCCTTACAATGGTCATTAGTTTACATTCCTAAAAGGTTTTATAGAATAGTCACTGATGAGGAAAATTATTCTAGAAACATAAATGGGATTACATAGAACAGCTCCAGTTAAAGGTATATATAATAATTGATTTCCCGGTAAAAATCAAGAGATGGTATAGCAGAAACAGCTCCTTAGAGTAAACTTTATATCTGACCCTTCACCGGGGCACAGCCTTCAAGATATGCTGCGCACTTCCGGCCAACTAGACCACACGTAAGGTTTCCGGCTCAGGTTAAAACCCGTTTGAACCCAATGAGATGTAGCAGGGAGCAAACTGAGTTCCGTGGGCAGGTGGCCATTGGTAATAATACCTTAACTTATTCCGAAAATTCTATTACATTTTGCTTTGAAATCAATACTAAGCTGAAAGTAGGTTATGATGGTCCCCAAAGACCGTTCATGTCTCTGTTCATAACTAAATGAAAATTCGGTCCAATATCATTATAAATATTTTCTAGTATTCTTTCTCTATTTTCAGAATTCTGTCTCTAATAGAATTTTTGTTTTCAAACATATGTTCAAGTAGTCCCTAATCAAATAAAATGGTTTCCCAACCAAAGATAAGAAATAATGTTTTATTCTTAGGTACAATAACCTTCATGATTTATGCACCAACGGCAAAGTCCTCCAAATTTTTCTGGAAATACAGAGGTGATATTGATTTGTAAAATTAGATCATGATAACTTCATAACATAATATAAGTAGTCAATTTAATTATTTATTTATTTTTTCTGATTTAGGAATGGTTAACCCATGAATTTGTTTTCCACAATGTCGTTTTACTTTTTATAATAATAAATGAATTTTAAAACTTCTGTTGGTACAACACTCTATTTTTCAAACTGGAGTGAATAAAAAGCAAAGAAAGAATGTTGGCAGAATGAAGCAGCCTAGATGAATTAAGTAAAAGGTTGAAAGTTGTGATAAACATGATCTCAACTTAAGAAGAAGAAATGATGACAAGCTTGGAGGAAAAGGTTCAGGCTATAAAATTTTACTTTGTCCCTTAACAAAGAAGATAATTGACTCGGTCATACAGCCCCAGCTTAATTACAAACGATTGTGAATTTTCCGACTTATCTATCTAACAGATACTTTGATATGTCTATACTATTGTCCTTAGTGTGAATACTAGCAGTAGTAAACCATTTATTTACTCTGTAACGCTAAATACCATACCTTTGAAAAATTTATATACAGTGATTGTTACAAGAAAATGTCTTTAGTTAATGAGGAAATCTGACAAAATTAATGTTGTCACTATTGTTTATTAAAAAAAACTGTACTTTTAGTCGTACCTGTTATCTGTTTTAGAATCATTTCATGTTTCAAAACTAAAATTTAGGAAGTAAAATAATTTCTTCATCCTCGTACTAAAACTCTAAACTTCTCATTTACTGCATTATTATTATTTATTTCCACCTTCCCCTGCCTTATAAAAAATACAGGTGTGCCACAGCAGTTCAATGTTACATATCCATCATCAAACTACTGCTAATAAATCAATTTCCAATTTTAATGATTCGTATACACTTTTCTTATAGGTTTCATTAGTTTTCAGTCTTAAGGTTCAGTCTTCCGTCCACAGGCATCCCCACAGGGATATGTCAAAGAGCAGCAACATGACATACCGCTTCTGCCTCTGTTCAACGTCTGCTCGCACTCGCAACAGAGCATCAGTGATTCCTTTGCCTTTTGTGGAGCCGTACTGCTGTGGGTGACTTGATGTTGTTAAAACTGGTGCAAGCCTGGTCATGATTAGGTGCCCCAGAACCTTTCTCATCACAGGGAGGAGACATATAGGTCTGTGTAACTTAGGGAGCTGCTTATCCCTGTCCCCTCGCTTGTAGAGGAGTCTCAGATTGGCATTCTTCCAGCTCCTAAGTATCCCATTTCCAGACAGTCATTGTAAATATCGAGAAGCCCTTCTTCAATATAGGGGATACTATTCTTTAGAATAGCCGCGTCTATAGCGTCAAGTCAGGGAACACGGCCAGTTTTTAAAAACGCAGATCATGTATGTTCCAAGGTGAACGCAGGTCCGTACCTGGCGGGTATACCGTGCTGCGTCTCACAAAACCTTCCTCTTCGTTGTCCAGGGACGGATCATCCTTCACCTCAATAAAGACATTACCTGCCTCTTCAAGGGTGGTTACCTAGTTATCTCCACGGCTCCCAACGTCTGAAGTGGAGTTAATTTGCCAAGGGCCACCCTATACGAAATACCCCATGGATTCTTTGTAGACTTTTCAACGATGAATTAGTCCCAGAATATATTTTTCTGCGAGCCCACCTGGTTTCATATGCCCTTGCCTTGAACCTATACTCATTACGAAGTACAGAGCGCCTCTCGTCACATCTGCACTACTGGTACGACCGTCGGGCCTTGTAGAGGTCTCTTTTCATGATGGTTATGGCCGGTGTCCACTATGGGACAGGTCGAGCCCTCGCCTTTCAGTGTCAGAGGGAGTTCTCGGTGGCATCTTGGATAGCATCGGTAATCCTGGAAACTCAACAGTCCAGGTCTTCCAGATTTGCCGATTCAGACTCTGTCCAGTCCTCGTCGACTATATCTCCCTCCAGCGTATTTCGAAACGCAATCCAATTGATTGTAACACGTGGTACATACCCTTTGTCGATGCCATGGGAACATATCGTCTCATATAATACATTAAAAAGACAGACCTTTGTGGTCGGAACTCGTCTCAGATCTGAGAGTCCTATCGACAATGTATCTTATCAACTTCGGCGAGGCCAGTGTCGCATCTATCCAGCACCCCCGTCGACACTTCCCATTACTAATAGTCCGAGCCTTACCATGGGGTGCACTTCTAGCACCTAGTTTTTAAAATATCCATTCCTAGTCACAGTGGAGAAAAGCGGCCGAAGATTTACCAATGGATGGGGACCGACTTCTCGTTTATTCTTCCCCACAAAAATTGACCTAGTTCCTCTGGGTTCCAGGAATGAGGCACACCCCTCACCTCAATCCGAGGTTTCCTCCTCAGGGATATCTTGGCTTGTAGTCCTCTGACGCGAAGTTTTTGCCACCCAATAACTTTGTAAGCATGAGAACTGTAATTCAGGCGAACCAAGAGAGCAGAACCCGAATTGGTCACACGAACGATTTTTGCTTTCACGTCGATTTCTGTTGTGGACGGTAATCCATTTATGATATCAACTGCGGTCATACCGGCCCCACTGATAGAGACGTAAGTTGGCTTCGGATTCTGGGTAGGCTTGGATGGCAAGGATTTTAAAGATCTCTGCCATAGTCTTGGGTTTTGTGAGCGCCGCATAATCATTCATGGGAACATGCTCGGATTGAGCTTGCTCGCTTATTGGTTTTATCCCGTTAGCTGAGGTTGATTTTTTAGCTTTCTTCTTATTTATTTTCCTTTTGACCTCAGTGAAAGGCGTAGGATCAGATAAAATATCACTGTGGCCTTCAGTTGCTGCTTCTTTTATTTTCCTCGGTTGTTCTACAGCTACAAGTCACCGGTTAGAGAACCCTTCCATGAGATTTGGGGCAGACCTTTCAACAATAATCTGGGTAATCATTGAGTGGGCAATAGGAGAAGCGAGCGTCTCTTTTACAGCCCTTTGGACAAGGGTAGAAACATTTTCAAAATTTTCCTGACATTAATTTGTTTTCTCATGCATGGTTTCAATTACATCAAGTAGATACTGAAACTTAACGTTGATGTAGTTCTGAACCTATGTGCTAACGTTCTTGTCAGTATTTTAAATATAAATTCCCAGGTTCTCCTGGATTAATTTCGCTTTCTGGAGGTCAGCATTACATCCAACCTCTTCAGATACTGCTGAATATCGCCCTGAGGACCTTTCCTAGCCTGTTTAGCATTAGACCTTAATCACTTTAAAGATGTTTCTTCTTCAGATTCTCTCGCCTCAGTTTCTTCGATAATGTGTCCGTTGGGCTTAACCTCAGTGATTTGGTCACTAATTTTCAGTTTCCTTTTTTGCTCTCTAATCACAAAAGTTCATCCTAGTCCACACTCGCGGGCTTTAAACTCAAATTGTCCAAACTAACCCTACCATTTCCAACTATAAAATAAAAAAATGAATAAAAAACACTGCCGTAATAAACGCTTGTCGGAAAGAGCACTAACAATCACCAAGCTATGTCGATAACCTTTGTCGTGTCAGGTCTGATAGGAAATACCGAAGTTCAGAGGGCACCAACTCAAGCTGAGTAAACACGAACGCACATCATTGGAAAAGGGAAAAACACCGCACACCGACCTTCTGCTTAGGCAGCTAGGACATGGCTGCTCTTCTTATTTGCTACAAAAAATTATTATATACAATGATAATCAGATCTATTTGGATATACGGAATTGAGCTTATAGCTTAGGCATCATACCATCAAATTTCTTCCGAATCCAATATTTACAATCCGAAATCCTCGGTACAGAAAAACAACTCTTGTGAGAATAGATTGGCAATGAACTTCTCTATCTCAAGTAGAGTGTACGTACGCCACCAGTGCTAGGACTAGACCTGGGTAAGGATGTGGATCTAAGATCAAATTGGGGGATTTAGAGCCCCTTATTTATAGGCCTAGTCCATGCGGCTGTGACCGGGAAGCGGTCGGTACATGTCTACTTGAGATAGGTTCATGCATTGTTTTGGTTTCGTTTATTGATCATTCTATTGACATTGTTAAGTATTAGGTACAGACATTAATAATATATAAAAATGACAATATGTTCTTACAAAATAATGCAATATGTAAATTTGGGAACTTCGGTGAGGCTCGAGGTGCTCTGCTCTGGTGAGTTGTGATGAAACCTGCTCCCTCTCGCTACAATGTCATCTTAGTTTCACAT